>NW_028289592.1:0-9805 GCF_059628265.1 Tinamus guttatus
AAGTAAAGAAAGAAGTAAAGAAGTAAAGAAAGGAGTAAAGAAGTAAAGAAGTAAAGAAAGAAGTAAAGTAGTAAAGAAGTAAAGAAAGAAGTAAAGAAGTAAAGAAGTAAAGAAAGGAGTAAAGAAGTAAAGAAGTAAAGAAAGAAGTAAAGAAGTAAAGAAGTAAAGAAGTAAAGAAAGAAGTAAAGAAAGAAGTAAAGAAGTAAAGAAAGAAGTAAAGAAGAAGTAAAGAAGTAAAGAAGTAAAGAAAGAAGTAAAGAAGTAAAGAAGGAAGTAAAGAAGTAAAGAAAGAAGTAAAGAAGTAAAGAAGTACAGAAGTAAAGAAAGAAGTAAAGAAGTAAAGAAAGAAGTAAAGAAAGAAGTAAAGAAGAAGTAAAGAAGTAAAGAAGTAAAGAAAGAAGTAAAGAAGTAAAGAAAGAAGTAAAGAAGTAAAGAAGTAAAGAAAGAAGTAAAGAAGTAAAGAAGTAAAGAAGTAAAGAAAGAATTAAAGAAGAAGTAAAGAAGTAAAGAAGTAAAGAAAGAAGTAAAGAAGTAAAGGAGGAAGTAAAGAAGTAAAGGAGGAAGTAAAGGAGGAAGTAAAGGAAGAAGTAAAGAAGGAAGTAAAGGAAGAAGTAAAGAAGAAGTAAAGAAGTAAAGAAGTAAAGAAAGAAGTAAAGAAAGAAGTAAAGAAGTAAAGGAGGAAGTAAAGAAGTAAAGGAGGAAGTAAAGAAGTAAAGGAGGAAGTAAAGAAGTAAAGAAAGAAGTAAAGAAGTAAAGAAGTAAAGAAGTAAAGAAAGAAGTAGAGAAGTAAAGAAGTAAAGAAGTAAAGAAAGAAGTAAAGAAGTAAAGAAAGAAGTAAAGAAGAAGTAAAGAAGTAAAGAAGTAAAGAAAGAAGTAAAGAAGTAAAGAAAGAAGTAAAGAAGTAAAGAAAGAAGTAGAGAAGTAAAGAAGTAAAGAAAGAAGTAAAGAAGTAAGAAAGAAGTAAAGAAGAAGTAAAGAAGTAAAGAAGTAAAGAAGTAAAGAAGTAAAGAAAGAAGTACAGAAGTAAAGAAAGAAGTAAAGAAGTAAAGAAGTAAAGAAAGAAGTAAAGAAGGAAAGAAGGAAGTAAAGAAGGAAAGAAGGAAGTAAAGGAGGAAGTAAAGAGGAAGTAAAGGAGGAAGTAAAGGAGGAAGTAAAGAAGGAAGTAAAGAAGTAAAGAAGTAAAGAAAGAAGTAAAGAATTAAAGAAAGAAGTAAAGAAGTAAAGAAAGAAGTAAAGAAGTAAAGAAGTAAAGAAGTAAAGAAGTAAAGAAAGAAGTAAAGAAGTAAAGAAAGAAGTAAAGAAGAAGTAAAGAAGTACAGAAAGAAGCAAAGAAGTAAAGAAGGAAGTAAAGAAGTAAAGGAGGAAGTAAAGGAGGAAGTAAAGGAGGAAGTAAAGGAGGAAGTAAAGAAGTAAAGAAAGAAGTAAAGAAGTAAAGAAGTAAAGAAGTAAAGAAGTAAAGAAGTAAAGAAAGAAGTAAAGAAGTAAAGGAGGAAGTAAAGAAGTAAAGAAAGAAGTAAACAAGTAAAGAAGTAAAGAAGTAAAGAAAGAAGTAAAGAAAGAAGTAAAGAAGTAAAGAAAGAAGTAAAGAAGTAAAGAAAGAAGTAAAGAAGAAGAAGTAAAGAAGTAAAGAAGAAGAAGTAAAGAAGTAAAGAAAGAAGTAAAGAAGTAAAGAAAGAAGTAAAGAAGTAAAGAAGTAAAGAAGTAAAGAAAGAAGTAAAGAAAGAAGTAAAGAAGTAAAGAAAGAAGTAAAGAAGTAAAGAAGTAAAGAAGTAAAGAAAGAAGTAAAGAAAGAAGTAAAGAAGTAAAGAAAGAAGTAAAGAAGAAGTAAAGAAGTAAAGAAGTAAAGAAAGAAGTAAAGAAGTAAAGAAAGAAGTAAAGAAGTAAAGGAGGAAGTAAAGAAGTAAAGAAAGAAGTAAAGAAGTAAAGAAGTACAGAAGTAAAGAAAGAAGTAAAGAAGTAAAGAAGTAAAGAAGTAAAGAAAGAAGAAGTAAAGAAGAAGTAAAGAAGTAAAGAAGTAAAGAAGAAGTAAAGAAAGAAGTAAAGAAGAAGTAAAGAAGTAAAGAAGTAAAGAAAGAAGTAAAGAAGTAAAGAAGTAAAGAAAGAAGTAAAGAAGTAAAGAAAGAAGTAAAGAAGTAAAGAAAGAAGTAAAGAAGTAAAGAAAGAAGTAAAGAAGTAAAGAAAGAAGTAAAGAAGTAAAGAAGTAAAGAAAGAAGTAAAGAAGTAAAGAAAGAAGTAAAGAAGTAAAGAAAGAAGTAAAGAAGTAAAGAAAGAAGTAAAGAAGTAAAGAAAGAAGTAAAGAAGTAAAGAAAGAAGTAAAGAAGTAAAGAAGGAAGTAAAGAAGTAAAGAAGTAAAGAAGGTAAAGAAGTAAGAAAGAAGTAAAGAAGTAAAGAAGTAAAGAAAGAAGTAAAGCAGTAAAGTAAAGAAAGAAGTAAAGAAGTAAGAAAGGAGTAAAGAAGTAAAGAAAGAAGTAAAGAAGTAAAGAAGTAAAGAAGAAGTAAAGAAGTAAAGAAAGGAGTAAAGAAGTAAAGAAGTAAAGAAAGAAGTAAAGTAGTAAAGAAGTAAAGAAAGAAGTAAAGAAGTAAAGAAGTAAAGAAAGGAGTAAAGAAGTAAAGAAGTAAAGAAAGAAGTAAAGAAGTAAAGAAGTAAAGAAGAAGTAAAGAAGTAATGAAAGAAGTAAAGAAGTAAAGAAGTAAAGAAAGAAGTAAAGAAGTAAAGAAAGAAGTAAAGAAGTAAAGAAAGAAGTAAAGAAGTAAAGAAGGAAGTAAAGAAGTAAAGGAGGAAGTAAAGGAGGAAGTAAGGAGGAAGTAAAGGAGGAAGTAAAGAAGTAAAGAAAGAAGTAAAGAAGTAAAGAAAGAAGTAAAGAAGTAAAGAAAGAAGTAAAGAAGTAAAGAAGTAAGAAAGAAGTAAAGAAGTAAAGAAGTAAAGAAAGAAGTAAAGAAGTAAAGAAGGAAGTAAAGAAGTAAAGAAGGAAGTAAAGAAGGAAAGAAGGAAGTAAAGGAGGAAGTAAAGGAGGAAGTAAAGGAGGAAGTAAAGGAGGAAGTAAAGAAGGAAGTAAAGAAGTAAAGAAGTAAAGAAAGAAGTAAAGAAGTAAAGAAAGAAGTAAAGAAGTAAAGAAAGAAGTAAAGAAGTAAAGAAGTAAAGAAGTAAAGAAGTAAAGAAAGAAGTAAAGAAGAAGTAAAGAAGTACAGAAAGAAGCAAAGAAGTAAAGAAGGAAGTAAAGAAGTAAAGGAGGAAGTAAAGGAGGAAGTAAAGGAGGAAGTAAAGGAGGAAGTAAAGGAGGAAGTAAAGAAGTAAAGAAGTAAAGAAGTAAAGAAGTAAAGAAGTAAAGAAGTAAAGAAGTAAAGAAAGAAGTAAAGAAGTAAAGGAGGAAGTAAAGAAGTAAAGAAAGAAGTAAAGAAGTAAAGAAGTAAAGAAGTAAAGAAAGAAGTAAAGAAAGAAGTAAAGAAGTAAAGAAAGAAGTAAAGAAGTAAAGAAAGAAGTAAAGAAGAAGAAGTAAAGAAGTAAAGAAGAAGTAAAGAAGTAAAGAAAGAAGTAAAGAAGTAAAGAAAGGAGTAAAGAAGTAAAGAAGTAAAGAAGTAAAGAAGTAAATAAAGAAGTAAAAAGTAAAGAAGTAAAGAAGGAAGTAAAGAAGGAAGTAAAGGCGGAAGTAAAGGAGGAAGTAAAGGAGGAAGTAAAGAAGGAAGTAAAGAAGTAAAGAAAGAAGTAAAGAAGTAAAGAAGTAAAGAAAGAAGTAAAGCAGTAAAGAAGTAAAGAAAGAAGTAAAGAAGTAAAGAAAGGAGTAAAGAAGTAAAGAAGTAAAGAAAGAAGTAAAGAAGTAAAGAAGTAAAGAAAGAAGTAAAGAAGTAAAGAAGGAAGTAAAGAAGTAAAGGAGGAAGTAAAGGAGGAAGTAAGGAGGAAGTAAAGGAGGAAGTAAAGAAGTAAAGAAAGAAGTAAAGAAGTAAAGAAAGAAGTAAAGAAGTAAAGAAGTAAAGAAAGAAGTAAAGCAGTAAAGAAGTAAAGAAAGAAGTAAAGAAGTAAAGAAAGAAGTAAAGAAGTAAAGAAGGAAGTAAAGAAGTAAAGGAGGAAGTAAAGGAGGAAGTAAAGGAAGAAGTAAAGAAGGAAGTAAAGGAAGAAGTAAAGAAGGAAGTAAAGGAAGAAGTAAAGAAGAAGTAAAGAAGTAAAGAAGTAAAGAAGTAAAGAAAGAAGTAAAGAAGTAAAGGAGGAAGTAAAGAAGTAAAGAAAGAAGTAAAGAAGTAAAGAAGTAAAGAAGTAAAGAAAGAAGTAAAGAAAGAAGTAAAGAAGTAAAGAAAGAAGTAAAGAAGTAAAGAAAGAAGTAAAGAAGAAGAAGTAAAGAAGTAAAGAAGAAGTAAAGAAGTAAAGAAAGAAGTAAAGAAGTAAAGAAAGAAGTAAAGAAGTAAAGAAGTAAAGAAGTAAAGAAAGAAGTAAAGAAAGAAGTAAAGAAGTAAAGAAAGAAGTAAAGAAGAAGTAAAGAAGTAAAGAAGTAAAGAAAGAAGTAAAGAAGTAAAGAAGGAAGTAAAGAAGTAAAGAAAGAAGTAAAGAAGTAAAGAAGTACAGAAGTAAAGAAAGAAGTAAAGAAGTAAAGAAAGAAGTAAAGAAAGAAGTAAAGAAGAAGTAAAGAAGTAAAGAAGTAAAGAAAGAAGTAAAGAAGTAAAGAAAGAAGTAAAGAAGTAAAGAAGTAAAGAAAGAAGTAAAGAAGTAAAGAAGTAAAGAAGTAAAGAAAGAATTAAAGAAGAAGTAAAGAAGTAAAGAAGTAAAGAAAGAAGTAAAGAAGTAAAGGAGGAAGTAAAGAAGTAAAGGAGGAAGTAAAGGAGGAAGTAAAGGAAGAAGTAAAGAAGGAAGTAAAGGAAGAAGTAAAGAAGAAGTAAAGAAGTAAAGAAGTAAAGAAAGAAGTAAAGAAAGAAGTAAAGAAGTAAAGGAGGAAGTAAAGAAGTAAAGGAGGAAGTAAAGAAGTAAAGGAGGAAGTAAAGAAGTAAAGAAAGAAGTAAAGAAGTAAAGAAGTAAAGAAGTAAAGAAAGAAGTAGAGAAGTAAAGAAGTAAAGAAGTAAAGAAAGAAGTAAAGAAGTAAAGAAAGAAGTAAAGAAGAAGTAAAGAAGTAAAGAAGTAAAGAAAGAAGTAAAGAAGTAAAGAAAGAAGTAAAGAAGTAAAGAAAGAAGTAGAGAAGTAAAGAAGTAAAGAAAGAAGTAAAGAAGTAAAGAAAGAAGTAAAGAAAGAAGTAAAGAAGTAAAGAAGTAAAGAAGTAAAGAAGTAAAGAAAGAAGTACAGAAGTAAAGAAAGAAGTAAAGAAGTAAAGAAGTAAAGAAAGAAGTAAAGAAGGAAAGAAGGAAGTAAAGAAGGAAAGAAGGAAGTAAAGGAGGAAGTAAAGGAGGAAGTAAAGGAGGAAGTAAAGGAGGAAGTAAAGAAGGAAGTAAAGAAGTAAAGAAGTAAAGAAAGAAGTAAAGAATTAAAGAAAGAAGTAAAGAAGTAAAGAAAGAAGTAAAGAAGTAAAGAAGTAAAGAAGTAAAGAAGTAAAGAAAGAAGTAAAGAAGTAAAGAAAGAAGTAAAGAAGAAGTAAAGAAGTACAGAAAGAAGCAAAGAAGTAAAGAAGGAAGTAAAGAAGTAAAGGAGGAAGTAAAGGAGGAAGTAAAGGAGGAAGTAAAGGAGGAAGTAAAGAAGTAAAGAAAGAAGTAAAGAAGTAAAGAAGTAAAGAAGTAAAGAAGTAAAGAAGTAAAGAAAGAAGTAAAGAAGTAAAGGAGGAAGTAAAGAAGTAAAGAAAAAAGTAAACAAGTAAAGAAGTAAAGAAGTAAAGAAAGAAGTAAAGAAAGAAGTAAAGAAGTAAAGAAAGAAGTAAAGAAGTAAAGAAAGAAGTAAAGAAGAAGAAGTAAAGAAGTAAAGAAGAAGAAGTAAAGAAGTAAAGAAAGAAGTAAAGAAGTAAAGAAAGAAGTAAAGAAGTAAAGAAGTAAAGAAGTAAAGAAAGAAGTAAAGAAAGAAGTAAAGAAGTAAAGAAAGAAGTAAAGAAGTAAAGAAGTAAAGAAGTAAAGAAAGAAGTAAAGAAAGAAGTAAAGAAGTAAAGAAAGAAGTAAAGAAGAAGTAAAGAAGTAAAGAAGTAAAGAAAGAAGTAAAGAAGTAAAGAAAGAAGTAAAGAAGTAAAGGAGGAAGTAAAGAAGTAAAGAAAGAAGTAAAGAAGTAAAGAAGTACAGAAGTAAAGAAAGAAGTAAAGAAGTAAAGAAGTAAAGAAGTAAAGAAAGAAGAAGTAAAGAAAGAAGTAAAGAAGTAAAGAAGTAAAGAAGAAGTAAAGAAAGAAGTAAAGAAGAAGTAAAGAAGTAAAGAAGTAAAGAAAGAAGTAAAGAAGTAAAGAAGTAAAGAAAGAAGTAAAGAAGTAAAGAAAGAAGTAAAGAAGTAAAGAAAGAAGTAAAGAAGTAAAGAAAGAAGTAAAGAAGTAAAGAAAGAAGTAAAGAAGTAAAGAAGTAAAGAAAGAAGTAAAGAAGTAAAGAAAGAAGTAAAGAAGTAAAGAAAGAAGTAAAGAAGTAAAGAAAGAAGTAAAGAAGTAAAGAAAGAAGTAAAGAAGTAAAGAAAGAAGTAAAGAAGTAAAGAAGGAAGTAAAGAAGTAAAGAAGTAAAGAAGGAAGTAAAGAAGTAAAGAAAGAAGTAAAGAAGTAAAGAAGTAAAGAAAGAAGTAAAGCAGTAAAGTAAAGAAAGAAGTAAAGAAGTAAGAAAGGAGTAAAGAAGTAAAGAAGTAAAGAAAAAAGTAAAGAAGTAAAGAAGTAAAGAAAGAAGTAAAGAAGTAAAGAAAGAAGTAAAGAAGTAAAGAAAGAAGTAAAGAAGTAAAGAAGTAAAGAAAGAAGTAAAGAAGTAAAGAAAGAAGTAAAGAAGTAAAGAAAGAAGTAAAGAAGTAAAGAAAGAAGTAAAGAAGTAAAGAAGTAAAGAAAGAAGTAAAGAAGTAAAGAAAGGAGTAAAGAAGTAAAGAAGTAAAGAAAGAAGTAAAGTAGTAAAGAAGTAAAGAAAGAAGTAAAGAAGTAAAGAAGTAAAGAAAGGAGTAAAGAAGTAAAGAAGTAAAGAAAGAAGTAAAGAAGTAAAGAAGTAAAGAAAGAAGTAAAGAAGTAAAGAAAGAAGTAAAGAAGTAAAGAAAGAAGTAAAGAAGTAAAGAAGTAAAGAAAGAAGTAAAGAAGTAAAGAAGTAAAGAAAGAAGTAAAGAAGTAAAGAAGGAAGTAAAGAAGTAAAGGAGGAAGTAAAGGAGGAAGTAAGGAGGAAGTAAAGGAGGAAGTAAAGAAGTAAAGAAAGAAGTAAAGAAGTAAAGAAAGAAGTAAAGAAGTAAAGAAAGAAGTAAAGAAGTAAAGAAGTAAAGAAAGAAGTAAAGAAGTAAAGCAGTAAAGAAAGAAGTAAAGCAGTAAAGAAAGAAGTAAAGCAGTAAAGAAAGAAGTAAAGAAGTAAAGAAAGAAGTAAAGTAAAGAAAGAAGTAAAGAAGTAAGGAAGTAAAGAAAGAAGTAAAGAAGTAAACGAGTAAAGAAGTAAAGAAAGAAGTAAAGAAAGAAGTAAAGAAGTAAATAAAGGAGTAAAGAAGTAAAGAAAGAAGTAAAGAAGAAGAAGTAAAGAAGTAAAGAAAGAATTAAAAAAGAAGAAGTAAAGAAGTAAAGAAGTAAAGAAAGAAGTAAAGAAGTAAAGAAGTAAAGAAAGAAGTAAAGAAGAAAGAAGTAAAGAAGTAAAGAAAGAAGTAAAGAAGTAAAGAAAGAAGTAAAGAAGTAAAGAAGTAAATTAGTAAAGAAGTAAAGAAAGAAGTAAAGAAGAAAGAAGTAAAGAAAGAAGTAAAAAAGAAGAAGTAAAGAAGTAAAGAAGTAAAGAAAGAAGTAAAGAAGTAAAGAAGTAAAGAAAGGAGTAAAGAAGTAAAGAAGTAAAGAAAGAAGTAAAGAAGTAAAGAAGTAAAGAAAGAAGTAAAGAAGTAAAGAAAGAAGTAAAGAAGTAAAGAAAGAAGTAAAGAAGTAAAGAAAGAAGTAAAGAAGTAAAGAAGTAAAGAAAGAAGTAAAGAAGTAAAGAAGTAAAGAAAGAAGTAAAGAAGTAAAGAAGGAAGTAAAGAAGTAAAGGAGGAAGTAAAGGAGGAAGTAAGGAGGAAGTAAAGGAGGAAGTAAAGAAGTAAAGAAAGAAGTAAAGAAGTAAAGAAAGAAGTAAAGAAGTAAAGAAGTAAAGAAAGAAGTAAAGAAGTAAAGCAGTAAAGAAAGAAGTAAAGCAGTAAAGAAAGAAGTAAAGCAGTAAAGAAAGAAGTAAAGAAGTAAAGAAAGAAGTAAAGTAAAGAAAGAAGTAAAGAAGTAAGGAAGTAAAGAAAGAAGTAAAGAAGTAAACGAGTAAAGAAGTAAAGAAAGAAGTAAAGAAAGAAGTAAAGAAGTAAAGAAAGAAGTAAAGAAGTAAAGAAAGAAGTAAAGAAGAAGAAGTAAAGAAGTAAAGAAAGAATTAAAAAAGAAGAAGTAAAGAAGTAAAGAAGTAAAGAAAGAAGTAAAGAAGTAAAGAAGTAAAGAAAGAAGTAAAGAAGAAAGAAGTAAAGAAGTAAAGAAAGAAGTAAAGAAGTAAAGAAGTAAAGAAGTAAAGAAAGAAGTAAAGAAGTAAAGAAAGAAGTAAAGAAGTAAAGAAGTAAAGAAGTAAAGAAAGAAGTAAAGAAGTAAAGAAAGAAGTAAAGAAGTAAAGAAGTAAAGAAGGAAGTAAAGAATTAAAGAAGTAAAGAAAGAAGAAGTAAAGAAGAAGTAAAGAAGTAAAGAAGTAAAGAAAGAAGTAAAAAAGTAAAGAAAGAAGTAAAGAAGTAAAGAAGTAAAGAAAGAAGTAAAGCAGTAAAGAAAGAAGTAAAGAAGTAAAGAAAGAAGTAAAAAAGTAAAGAAAGAAGAAGTAAAGAAGGAAGTAAAGAAGTAAAGGAGGAAGTAAAGGAGGAAGTAAAGGAGGAAGTAAAGGAGGAAGTAAAGAAGTAAAGAAGTAAAGAAGTAAAGAAAGAAGTAAAGAAAGAAGTAAAGAAGTAAAGAAAGAAGTAAAGAAGTAAAGAAAGAAGTAAAGAAGTAAAGAAAGAAGTAAAGAAGAAGAAGTAAAGAAGTAAAGAAAGAATTAAAAAAGAAGAAGTAAAGAAGTAACGAAGTAAAGAAAGAAGTAAAGAAGTAAAGAAAGAAGTAAAGAAGTAAAGAAAGAAGTAAAGAAATAAAGAAGTAAAGAAAGAAGTAAAGAAGTAAAGAAGTAAAGAAAGAAGTAAAGAAGTAAAGAAGGAAGTAAAGAAGTAAAGGAGGAAGTAAAGGACGAAGTAAGGAGGAAGTAAAGGAGGAAGTAAAGAAGTAAAGAAAGAAGTAAAGAAGTAAAGAAAGAAGTAAAGAAGTAAGGAAGGAAGTAAAGAAGTAAAGAAAGAAGTAAAGAAGTAAAGAAAGAAGTAAAGTATAGAAAGAAGTAAAGAAGTAAGGAAGGAAGTAAAGAAGTAAAGGAGGAAGTAAAGGAGGAAGTAAAGGAGGAAGTAAAGAAGTAAAGAAAGAAGTAAAGAAGTAAAGAAGTAAAGAAAGAAGTAAAGAAGTAAAGAAAGAAGTAAAGAAGTAAAGAAAGAAGTAAAGAAGTAAAGAAGTAAAGAAAGAAGTAAAGAAGTAAAGAAAGAAGTAAAGAAGTAAAGAAGTAAAGAAAGAAGTAAAGAAGTAAAGAAGTAAAGAAAGAAGTAAAGAAGTAAAGGAGGAAGTAAAGAAGTAAAGAAAGAAGTAAAGAAGTAAAGAAGTAAAGAAAGAAGTAAAGAAGTAAAGAAAGAAGTAAAGAAGTAAAGAAAGAAGTAAAGAAGTAAAGAAGTAAAGAAAGAAGTAAAGAAGTAAAGAAAGAAGTAAAGAAG
>NW_028289594.1:0-16158 GCF_059628265.1 Tinamus guttatus
GCTATAGGGTGTCTATAGGGTATGGGGGGGCTATAGGGTGTCCATAGGGTATGGGGGGTCTATAGGGTATCTATAGGGTATGGGGAGCTATAGGGTGTCCATAGGGTACGGGGGGCTATAGGGTGTCCATAGGGTACGGGGGTCTATAGGGTGTCCATAGGGTATGGGGGGGTCTATAGGGTGTCTATAGGGTATGGGGGGGCTATAGGGTGTCTATAGGGTACGGGGGGCTATAGGGTGTCCATAGGGTACGGGGGGCTATAGGGTGTCTATGGGGTACGGGGGGGCTATAGGGTGTCCATAGGGTACAGGGGGTCTATAGGGTGTCTATAGGGTACGGGGGGGCTATAGGGTGGCTATAGGGTACGGGGGGCTATAGGGTGTCCATAGGGTACGGGGGGCTATAGGGTGTCTATAGGGTACGGGCGGGGGGTCCATGAGGTGTCTATGGGGCACCTATAGGGGTTCTATGGACCTCGGCGCACATCAGGGTCCCTATGGGGTCTCTATAGGGTCTCTATAGGGTCCCTATACATTATCTATTGGTACCACTGTGCGTGGGGCACACGTAAAGCCCCTCGGTGAACAGCAGGGTCTCTATGGGGTATCCATGGGGTATCCATGGGGTGTCTATAGGGTCCCTATAGGGTTCCTCTATACGTTATCTATAGGTACCGCGGTGCGCGGGGCGCACGTAGAGCTCCTCTGTGAACAGCAGGGTCCCTATGGGGTATCTATGGGGTCTCTATGGGGTCCCTATAGGGTCCCTATAGGGTATCTATAGGGTCTCTCTATAGGTACCGCGGTGCGCGGGGCGCACGTAGAGCTCCTCCGTGAACAGCAGGGTCCCTATGGGGTCTCTATGGGGTCTCTATGGGTCCCTATAGGGTGTCTATAGGGTATCTATAGGGTCCCTCTATAGGTACCGCGGTGCGCGGGGCGCACGTAGAGCTCCTCCGCGAACAGCAGGGTCCCTATGGGGTATCTATGGGGTCTCTATGGGGTCCCTATAGGGTCCCTATAGGGTATCTATAGGGTCTCTCTATAGCGTACCGCGGTGCGCGGGGCGCACGTAGAGCTCCTCCGCGAACAGCAGGGTCTCTATGGGGTCTCTATGGGGTGTCTATGGGGTCTCTATGGGGTCCCTATAGGGTGTCTATAGGGTATCTATAGGGTCCCTCTATAGGTACCGCGGTGCGCGGGGCGCACGTAGAGCTCCTCCGCAAACAGCAGGGTCCCTATAGGGTATCTATAGGGTCTCTCTATAGGTACCGCGGTGCGCGGGGCGCACGTAGAGCTCCTCCGCGACAGCAGGGTCCCTATGGGGTCTCTATGGGGTCCCTATAGGGTGTCTATAGGGTATCTATAGGGTCCCTCTATACATTATCTATAGGTACCGCGGTGCGCGGGGCGCACGTAGAGCTCCTCCGCGAACAGCAGGGTCCCTATGGGGTCTCTATGGGGTCCCTATAGGGTCCCTATAGGGTCCCTATAGGGTATCTATAGGGTCTCTCTATAGGTACCGCGGTGCGCGGGGCGCACGTAGAGCTCCTCCGTGAACAGCAGGGTCCCTATGGGGTCTCTATGGGGTCCCTATAGGGTCCCTATAGGGTATCTATAGGGTCTCTCTATAGGTACCGCGGTGCGCGGGGCGCACGTAGAGCTCCTCCGCGAACAGCAGGGTCCCTATGGGGTATCTATGGGGTCCCCTATAGGGTGTCTATAGGGTATCTATAGGGTCTCTCTATAGGTACCCGCGGTGCGCGGGGCGCACGTAGAGCTCCTCCGCGAACAGCAGGGTCCCTATGGGGTATCTATGGGGTCCCTATAGGGTGTCTATAGGGTATCTATAGGGTCTCTCTATAGGTACCGCGGTGCGCGGGGCGCACGTAGAGCTCCTCCGTGAACAGCAGGGTCCCTATGGGGTATCTATGGGGTCTCTATGGGGTCCCTATAGGGTCCCTATAGGGTATCTATAGGGTCTCTCTATAGGTACCGCGGTGCGCGGGGCGCACGTAGAGCTCCTCCGCAAACAGCACCCGCCCCGTCCAGGTGCAGAAGGATCCGTAGAGCAGGAGCAGCCCCAGGGCAGGGCGCGGGGGAGCCCCTATAGCACCTATAGAGCCCCTATAGCGCCTATAGAGCCCCTATAGCGCCCAGAGAGCCCCCCACACCCATAACCCCCCCCATAGCACCCATAGAAACCCCTGGAATGGGACCTTATAGAGCCCATAGCCCCCCCCCATAGCACCGATGGAAATCTCATAGCACCTATAGAGCCTCCTATAGCACCCATAGACCCCCATAGCACCTATAGACCCCCCCTATATTGCCCATAGAGCCCCCTAGAGTGCCCATAGACCCCCCAGAGCACCCACAGACCCCCCCACAGCACCTATAGAGCCCCCATAGTGCCCATAGACCCCCCCCATTGCACCTATAGAGGCCCCTATAGGCCCCATAAACCCCCGTAGCACCTATAGACCCCCCCATAGTGCCCTTAGAATGCCCTATAGCACCCATAGACCCCCCACAGCACCCGTAGAGCCCCCATAGCACCTATAGTCCCCAACAGAGCACCTATAGAGCCCCCCACAGCACCTATAGACCCCCCCACAGCGCCCATACGCCCCCCATAGCACTTATAGCCCCCCTATAGTGCCCATAGAATGCCCTATAGCGCCCATAGAATGCCCTATAGCGCCCATAGACTCCCCACAGCACCCATAGAGCCCCCATAGCACCTATAGTCCCCCACAGAGCACCTATAGAGCCCCCCACAGCACCTATAGAGCCCCCTATAGCACCCACAGCCTCCCCCATAGCACCTATAGACCCCCCTATAGTGCCCTTAGAATGCCCTATAGTGCCCATAGGCTCCCCACAGCACCCATAGAGACCCCATAGCACCTATAGACCCCCCACAGCGCCCATAGAGCCCCCTCTAGCACCCATAGAGACCCCTATAGGCCCCATAGACCCCCCATAGCACCTATAGTTCCCCACAGAGCACCTATAGAGCCCCCTATAGTGCCCATAGACCCCCCAGCACCCATAGAGCCCCCAGAGCACCTATAGAGCCCCCCATAGGCCCCATAGACCCCTCCACAGCACCCATAGACCCCCACAGCAACCATAGACCCCCCTATAGTGCCCTTAGAATGCCCTATAGCACCTATAGACCCCCCCACAGCACCCATAGAGACCCCTAAAGCACCCATAGACCCCCCCCTTAGCACCTATAGACCCCCCTATAGTGCCCTTAGAATGCCCTATATAACGCCCACAGCCCCCCACAGCACCCATTGAGACCCCTATAGCACCCCATAGAGCCCCCTATAGGCCCCATAGACCCCCCATAGCACCTATAGTTCCCCACAGAGCACCTATAGAGCCCGCTATAGTGCCCTTAGAATGCCCTATAGCACCCATAGACCCCCCCACAGCACCCATAGAGTCCCCTATAGCACTTATAGAGCCCCCCATAGCCCCCCTGCAGCACCTATAGACCCCCCTATAGTGCCCTTAGAATGACCAATATAGCCCATAGACCCCCCACAGCACCTATAGAGACCCCTATAGGCCCCATAGACCCCCCCATAGCACCTATAGACCCCCCTATAGTGCCCTTAGGATGCCCTATAGCGCCCATATAGACCCCCCCATAGCACCCATAGAGACCCCTATAGGCCCATAGACCCCCCCGCAGCACCTATAGCCCCCCCTATAGCCCCCCCAGCCCCCCCCCTCTTACCCTCCTCCTCCGCTCCGGCCTCTTCGGCCACCAAACAGGAGAGTCGGGGCCGGGGCCCGAAGCCCCAGGACAGGAGCCCTGGGGACACCCGGACGCCTGGGCCCCCTGGGGACACCTGGGGACACCTGGGGACAACCTGGACCCCTTGGGGACACCTGGACACCTGGGGACACCTGGAGCCCCTGGGGACACCCGGACGCCTGGGCCCCCTGGGGACACCTGGGGACACCTGGGCCCCTTGGGGACACCCGGACGCCTGGGCCCCTTGGGGACACCCGGACACCCTGGGGACACCTGGACCCCTTGGGACACCTGGGCCCCCTGGGGACACCTGGACTCTAGGGCCCCTTGGGGACACCTGGACCCCTGGGGACACCTGGACCCCCTGGGGACACCCGGACGCCTGGGGACACCTGGACCCCTGGGGACACCTGGAGCCCCTGGGGACACCCGGACCCCTGGGGACACCCGGACACCCTGGGGACACCCGGACACCTTGGGGACACCTGGGGACACCTGGAGCCCCTGGGGACACCTGGAGCCCCTGGGGACACCCGGACACCCTGGGGACACCCGGACGCCTTGGGGACACCTGGGGACACCTGGACCCCTGGGGACACCTGGAGCCCCTGGGGACACCTGGGGACACCTGGGGACACCTGGGGACACCTGGACCCCTTGGGGACACCCGGACGCCTGGGCCCCCTGGGGACACCTGGGGACACCTGGACCCCTGGGGACACCTGGAGCCCCTGGGGACACCCGGAAACCTGGACCCCCTGGGGACACCCAGATGCCTTGGGGACACCTGGACCCCCTGGGGACACCCAGACCCCTTGGGACACCCGGACGCCTGGGCCCCTTGGGGACACCTGGACGCCTTGGGGACACCTGGACCCCTTGGGACACCCAGACCCCCTGGGGACACCCGGACGCCTGGGCCCCTTGGGGACACCTGGGCCCCCTGGGGACACCCGGGCCCCTTGGGGACACCCAGACACCGGGGCCCCTTGGAACACCCGGACGCCTGGGCCCCTTGGGGACACCTGGAGCCCCTGGGGACACCCGGACGCCTGGGCCCCTTGGGGATACCTGGACCCCTTGGGGACACCCGGACTACGGAGCCCATTGGGACACCTGGGGACACCCGGACACCTGGACCCCCTGGGGACACCCGGACGCCTGGGCCCCTTCACTGGGGAGGACACCCGGACGCCTGGGCCCCTTGGGGACACCTGGACCCCCTGAGGACACCCGGACGCCTGGGCCCCTTCACCGGGGGGGACACCCGGACGCCGGGGCCCACTCACCTTCGGGGGTCGTTTTCACCTCATGGGGGGTCCCCAAGCGCCGCCGCCGCCTCCTGGAACCGCAGGGGGTCGGGGGGGGGACCCGGACGCCTGGGCCCCTCCCGGACTCCTGGGCCCCCACGGACGCCTGGGCCCCTCCCGGACTCCTGGGCCCTTCCCGGACGCCTGGGCCCTTCCCGGACGCCTGGACCCCCCCAGACACCTGGACCCCCCCGGACACCTGGG
Source organism: Tinamus guttatus (assembly GCF_059628265.1). NCBI lineage: Eukaryota > Metazoa > Chordata > Aves > Tinamiformes > Tinamidae > Tinamus > Tinamus guttatus. Next base: position 5,290 of record NW_028289594.1, read on the forward strand.
CCCCCCCCGGACGCCGGGGCCCTTCCCGGACTCCTGGACCCCCCGGACGCCTGGGCCCCTCCCGGCCCCCTGGGCCCTTCCCGGACGCCTGGGCCCCTCCCAGACACCTGGACCCCCCCGGACGCCTGGGCCCTTCCCGGACGCCTGGACCCCTTCCCGGACGCCTGGACCCCCCCGGACGCCTGGACCCCCCCGGACGCCCTGGGCCCTTCCCGGACACCTGGACCCCCCCGGACGCCTGGGCCCTTCCCGGACGCCTGGACCCCCCCGGACGCCTGGACCCCCCCGGACGCCTGGGCCCCCCCAGACACCTGGACCCCCCCGGACGCCTGGGCCCTTCCCGGACGCCTGGACCCCCCCGGACGCCTGGACCCCCCCGGACGCCTGGGCCCTTCCCGGACACCTGGACCCCCCCGGACGCCTGGACCCCCCCGGACGCCTGGGCCCTTCCCGGACGCCTGGGCCCCCCCCGGACGCCTGGGCCCCCCCCCCGGACACCGGGACCCCCCCGGACGCCTGGGCCCCTCCCGGACCCCTGGGCCCCCCCGGACACCTGGACCCCCCCGGACGCCTGGGCCCTTCCCGGACGCCTGGGCCCCTTCCCGGACACCTGGGCCCTCCCAGACACCGGGACCCCCCCGGACGCCTGGGCCCTTCCCGGACGCCTGGGCCCTCCCGGACACCGGGACCCCCCCGGACGCCTGGGCCCTTCCCGGACGCCTGGACCCCCCCGGACACCTGGACCCCCCCGGACGCCTGGGCCCCTCCCGGACTCCTGGGCCCTTCCCGGACGCCTGGGCCCCTCCCGGACGCCGGGGCCCCCCACCTGGATGAGCCGCGCGACCTCCGGGACGTGCCGGGGGCTCCAGACCCGGACCTGGTACCACATGGCGGCCCCTCCCCCCCGGCCACGCTGCCCTTTAAGAGCCCCCGGTTGCCCCCCCCCCCGCAGTGACCCCTGCCCGGGGAGGGGGGTCACACCCGGCTGCACACGGCACGTGGGGGGGGGGGGGGGGGGAGGGCCGGACGCCTGGGCCCCTTCCCGGGATTCCAGGGCCCTTCCCAGGATTCCTGGGCCCCCCTGAACCCCAGAGCCCTTTCCCGGATATCCGGAGCCTTTCCCGGACGCCTGGGCCCCTTCCCGGACACTGGGGCCATTCCCAGATTCCTGAGCCCATTCCCGGACTCCTGGGCCCCACCTGGACCCCCCCGGACACCGGGGCCATTCCCAGATTCCTGGGCCCCTTCCCGGACTCCTGGGCCCTTTCCCGGACACTGGGGCCATTCCCAGATTCCTGGGCCCTTTCCCGTATTCCTGGGCCCCATCCCGGACGCCTGGGCCCCTTCCCGGTCACTGGGCCCTTTCCCAGACTCCTGGGCCCCCCCCAGACACCTGGACCCCCCCTGGACACCGGGGCCATTCCCAGATTCCTGGGGCCATTCCCAGATTCCTGGGCCCTTTCCCAGATTCCTGGGCCCCTTCCCGGACGCCTGGGCCCATTTCCCAGCCCCCCCCCCCCATACACAGAGCCCCCCCCGCTGCTTCCTGCTCTTTATTCACTGATTTGGGGGGGGGAAGAGACCCCAAAGGGGCGGGGTCACGCGGGAGGGGGGCGGGGTCACGCGGAGGGGGGCGGGGCGCCGCCGAGGCGCCGCGTGACGTCATCGCCGCAGCGCAGCAGCCGCCACCCGCGGGGGCCGCGGAGCTCCGCCCCCCCCAGCGCCGCCAGCGGAGGCTCCGCCCACCAGCGCCCGGCCCCGCCCACGTGCATGCGCAGCTCGCGGCAGCCCCGCGCCCAGGCGGCCTGGAGGGGGGCGGAGTCAGAGCCCCCCCGTGGCCCCGCCCACAACAACCACCGCCCCCTCCCCTCGGGGCTGCCCCCGCCCCCCAGAGCTGGCCCCACCCCCCAGGTTTGCCCCTCCCCCCGGGGCTGGCCCCGCCCCCCAGAGTTGCCCCCTCCCCCCCGGGTTGCCCCCCGAGGCTGGCCCCGCCCCCCCAGGGCTGCCCCTGGAGGCTGGCCCCGCCCCCCAGGTTGGCCCCGCCCCCCAGGTTGGCCCCGCCCCCCAGGTTGCCCCCCCCCACCGGGGCTTCCCCCCCCCAGGTTGCCCCTCCCCCCCAGGGTTGCCCCCCGAGACTGGCCCCGCCCCCCCAAGGCTGGCCCCGCCCCCCCAAGTTGGCCCCTCCCACCGGGGCTCCCCCCCCCCCCGGGGTTCCCCCCTCCCCCCTCCTTGGTGACTCCCCCCCCCCCACCCGGACACCCCCCCCCCTTTGGAGATCCCCCCTCCCCCCCCCGGACGCCAGGCCCCTCCCCCACCCCCCTTGGGCCCCGCCCCCTTTTGACCCCGCCCCCCCGGGGACCCCCCCCACCTTGGACGCCGCCTCCATCAACCTCCGGCCGAGACGGAGCCCTGGGGGGGGGGACGGGGGGGGCCGGATACCGGGATCGCCCGGACGCCGGGGCCCCTTCCGGGAAACCCGGGACCCCCGGGACGCCTGGGCCCTTCCCGGATTCCTGGGCCCTTTCCCGGCCCTGCTCCCTCCTTCCCCGGTCCCTCTGTTTCCGCTCCCTTCCCAGTCCATTCCCAGTGCATTCCCGGTGCGTTTCCATCATGTTCCCGGTCCCTTCCCGGCGCGTTCCCACTCCCTTCCCACTTCCTTCCCGCTCTGTTCCCGCTCTATTCCCAGTTGGTTCCCACTCCCTTCTCGCTCCCATTCCCATTCTATTCCCGCTCCATTCCCATCGGGTTCCCGCTCCCATTCCCGCTCCCTTCCTGGTCCATTTCCGTTCCCATTCCCGCTCCATTCCCGCTCCATTCCCGCTCCGTTCCCGGTCAGATCCCGCTCCCATTCCTGGCGTTCCCAGCATTCCCGCTCCCTTCCTGCTCCCATTTCCGTTCCCGTTTCCGCTCCCATTCCTGCTCCATTCCCGGTGTTCCCGCCCCGTTCCTGCTCCGTTCCCGGTCGGTTCCCAGCATTCCCGCTCCGTTCCCGCTCTGTTCTTGCTCCCTTCCCGCTCCCATTCCCGCTCCGTTCCCGGTGCATTCCCGGCATTCCCCCTCTGTTCCCGGTCGGTTTCCGCTCCCGTTCCCGGTATTCCTGCTCCTTTCCCGCTCCCATTCCCGCTCCCTTCCCGCTCCCATTCCCGCCCCATTCCTGCCCCCATTCCCCCTCCATTCCCGCTCCCATTCCCGCTGTTCCCGGCGTTCCCGCTCCGTTCCCGGTTGGTTCCCGCTCCCATTCCCGTCGCATTCCCGGCATTCCCGCCCCCTTCCCGCTCCCATTCCCGCTCCATTCCCGGCATTCCCGGTGTTCCCGCTCCCATTCCCGCTGCATTCCCGGCGTTCCCGCTCCATTCCTGCTCCATTCCCGCTCCGTTCCCGGTTGGTTCCCGCTCCCGTTCCCGGCATTCCCGCTCCTTTCCCGCTCCCATTCCCGCTCCATTCCCGGCGTTCCCGGCATTCCTGGCATTCCCACTCCCATTCCCGCTCCATTCCTGGCATTCCCGCCCCCTTCCCGCTCCCATTCCCGCTCCGTTCCCGGCATTCCCAGTGTTTCCGCTCCCATTCCCACTGTTCCCAGCGTTCCCGCTCCGTTCCCGGTCGGTTCCCGCTCCCATTCCCGCTCTCATTCCCGCTGCATTCCCGGTTGGTTCCCGCTCCCATTCCCGGCGTTCCCGCCATTCCCGCTCCATTCCCGCTGTTCCCGCTCCATTCCCGGTATTCCCGCTCCGTTCCCGGCTCACCCCGGCAGCGCGGCCGCACGTACAGATTGTCCACGTAGAGGGTCGGCCCCGCGCGGCCGCTGAACGTGTAGGTGGAGAGGACGTAGCCCTCGACGGCGCCTGGGGGCGGAGCCTGTCACGGCCCCGCCCCCTCGGGCCAGCCCCGCCCCCCCGGGCCAGCCCCGCCCCCTCTGACCCAGCCCCGCCCCCCGGGCGAGACCCGCCCCCTCTGACCCAGCCCCGCCCCCTCTGACCCAGCCCCGCTCCCTCGGGCCAGCCCCGCCCCCTCGGGCCAGCCCCGCCCCCTCTGACCCAGCCCCGCCCCCCCGGGCCAGCCCCGCCCCCTCTGACCCAGCCCCGCCCCCCGGGCGAGACCCGCCCCCTCTGACCCAGCCCCGCCCCCTCTGACCCAGCCCCGCTCCCTCGGGCCAGCCCCGCCCCCTCGGGCCAGCCCCCCCCCCCCCCCGGGCGAGACCCGCCCTCTCAGGCCAGCCCCGCCCCCCTCCGTCCCAGCCCCGCCCCTTCCCGTCACGGCCCCGCCCCCTCCTGTGATAGCTCCGCCTCCTCCGTCCCAGCCCCGCCCCTTCCCACGACAGCGACGCCCCCTCTGTGCCAGCCCCGCCCCGTCTGCAAAGCCCCGCCCACTCCGTGCCAGCCCCGCCCTCTCTGTGCCAGCCCCCTCCTGCAAGCTCCGCCCCCTCCATGCCAGCCCCGCCTCCTCCCGTGCAAGACCCCTCCTGCAAGCTCCGCCCCCGTGCGAGCCCCGCCTTCTGCAAGCCCCGCCCCTCTGTGCCAGCCCCGCCTCCTCTCGTGCAAGCCCCGCCCCCGTGCAAGCCCCACCCCTCGGGCAAGCCCCGCCCCTCCGTCCCAGCCCCGCCCCTTCCCATTACAGCCCCGCCCACTCCGTGCCAGCCCCGCCCCCCGTGCAAAGCCCCGCCTCCTCCGTGCAAGCTCCACCCCCTCGTGCAAGGCCCCTCCTGCGAGCTCTGCCCCTCCGTGCCAGCCCCGCCTCCTCCGTGCAAGCCACGCCCCTCCGTGCAAGCCCCGCCCTCTCCCGTGATAGCCCCTCCTCCTCTCGTGCAAGCTCCGCCCCCGTATAAGCCCCGCCCCATGCAAGCCCCCCCTCCTGCAAGCCCCACCCCCTCGGGTGAGCCCCGCCTCCTGCAAGCTCCGCCCCCTCGTGCAAAGTCCCTCCACTCCTGGTGCAAGCCCCGCCCCCTCCGTGCCAGCCCCGCCCCCTCTCGTGCAAGCTCCGCCCCCGTGCAAGCCCCCTCCGGCACGCCCCGCCCCCTCGTGCAAGCCCCGCCTCCCCTCATGCAAGCCCCGCCTCCTGCAAGCCCCATCCCCCTCGTGCAAGCCCCACCCCTTGCAAGCCCCTGCAAGCTCCGCCCCCTCCGCGCAAAGGCCCCTCCACCCCGGTGCAAGCCCCGCCCCCTCCTGCAAGCCCCGCCCCCTCCAGCAGGCCCCGCCCCTCCGTCAAGCCCCGCCCCCTCGTGCCGCTCACCCTCGCTGGCTCCTCCCTCCGGGGGGGACTCGGCCACGAAACACTCGAACAAGGGGGGGTCCCCGAACCCGGCCTGGAGCAGCACTGGGGGGGGGGGGGGGCTCGGACGCCGGGGCCCTTCCCGGACGCCTGGGCCCCTTCCCGGATTCCAGGGCCCTTCCCGGACGCCTGGGCCCCTTTCCCGGCGCTTACTCTGCTCGTCCGTCTTCACATCCTCAGGGGGCACCTTGTAGATCACGGCGATCTCCTGGGGGGCGGGGGGTGAGCGCCCGGACGCCTGGGCCCTTCCCGGACGCCTGGGCCCCTCCCGGACACCTGGGCCCCTTCCCGGACGCCTGGGCCCTTCCCGGACGCCTGGGCCCTTCCCAGATTCCTGGGCCCCTTCCCGGACACCTGGATCCCCAATTCCCATTCCCGGACGCCTGGGCCCTTCCCGGACGCCTGGGCCCCTTCTCGGACTCCTGGGCCCTTCCCGGATTCCTGGGCCCCTTCTCGGACTCCTGGGCCCTTTTCCAGCTTCCTGAGCCCCCTTCCCGGTTTCCTGGGCCCCTTCCCGGACGCCGGGGCCCCCCCTCACCCGCACGAGCCTCATGACGTCCCCGATGTCCCGGGGCCGACAGGGCCGCACGAGGCCCCACATGGCGCCGTCCACCCCCCCCCGCCGCCGCAGCGGCCCCTTTAAGAGCCCTCGGAGGGGCCCAGGCGTCCGGGGCCCCCCCCCCGCCCCCCGCACCGTGCGCAGCCGCCCGGAGAAGCCAAAGTCCCCCCGGACGCCTGGGCCCCTCCTTGGAAGCGGCCCCGGCCGAGGGCCCAGGCGTCCGGGTGCCCCCCCGCCCCCCCCATAAGTGGCCTTTGTCCCGCGGGCCCAGGCGTCCGGGCAGCCACGGGTGACACGACGGGATCCGGGAGAGACTTTATTGGCACCGGGAGCGGCGGGAATGGGGGGAAAGGGCCCCGGCGTCCGGGAAAGGGCCCAGGCGTCCGGGAATGGGAATTGGGGGTGCAGGTATCCGGGAAAGGGGCCCAGGTGTCTGGGAATGGGAACTGGGGATCCGGGAAAGGGCCCAGGCGTCCGGGAATGGGAATTGGGGGTCCAGGTATCCGGGAAAGGGCCCAGGTGTCTGGGAATGGGAATTGGGGATCCGGGAAAGAGCCCAGGTGTCCAGGAATGGGAATTGGGGATCCAGGTGTCCAGGAAGGGCCCCGGCGTCCGGGAATGGGAATTGGGGACCCTGCTGTCCGGGAAGGGCTCAGGTGACTGGGAATGGGAATTGGGGGCTCAGATCTCTGGGAAAGGGCCCCGGGATCCAGGAAAGGGCCCCGGGATCCAGGAAAGGGCCCAGGCGTCTGGGAATGGGAATTGGGGGGCCAGATCTCTGGGAAGGGCCCAGGCATCCGGGAATGGGAATTGGGGGCCCCGGTGTCCAGGAAAGGGCCCAGGTGTCCGGGAAGGGCCCAGGCGTCCGGGAATGGGAATTGGGGATCCAGGTGTCCGGGAAGGGCCCAGGCGTCCGGGAAGGGCCCAGGTGTCCGGGAATGGGAATTGGGGATCCAGGTGTCCGGGAAGGGCCCAGGTGTCCGGGAAGGGCCCAGGCATCCGGGAAAGGGGCCCAGGCGTCCGGGAATGGGAATTGGGGGTCCTGGTGTCTGGGAAAGGGGCCCAGGCGTCCGGGAAGGGCCCAGGCGTCCGGCTCAGGGGGGCGGCCGCTCCGGGGGCCGGTGCAGAGCCGCGTCCAGGCAGGTGCCCAGGACGGTGGCGCCCGTGAGGATGAGGAAGGTCCAGAGGAAGAGGCGGTCGAGGACGAGGGCGGCGAAGCGCCAGTCCTGGCGCAGCTGCGGGGGCACCGGGGCTTGCACGCGCGTTTGCACACCCATTTGCACGCACATTTGCACGCACGTTTGCATGCATGTTTGCACACCCATTTGCACGCATTTTTGCATGCATTCACATGTGCATTTGCATGCATTCTTGCACTCATTTGCACGTGCATTTGCATGCATTCTTGCATGCATTTGCACGTCCATTTGCACGCATTCTTGCACTCATTTGCACGTGCACTTGCATGCATTCTTGCATGTGCATTTGCACGCATTTGCACGTGCATTTGCACGCATTCACACACATATTTCCACGCATTCCGGCACACATTTGCATGCATTCCTGCACACACATTTGCACGCATTCTCGCAAGAATTCCTACACGCATTTGCACGTGCATTTGCACATATTCACACACGTATTTGCACGCTTTCTTGCGTGCATTTGCACGTACATTTGCATGCATTCTTGCACACATATTTGCACGCATTTGCACGCGCATTTACATGCACATTTGAACTCATTTGAACATATTCACACACATATTTGCACACTTTATTGCATGCATTTGCATGCATTCTTGCACGCATTTGCACATGCATTTGCACGCACATTTTCACGCATTCTTGCACGCATTTGCACGTGCATTGGCACACATGTTTTCACGCATTTGCACGCACATTTGCACGCATTATTGCATGCATTTGCACGCATTCTTGCATGCATATTTGCACGCATTTGCACGCATTCTTGCACGCATGTGCATACGCATTTGCACGTGCATTTGCACGCATTCTTGCACGCATTTGCACACGTTCTTGCACGCATGTGCACACGCATTTGCACGCGCATTTTCACGCATTCTTGCATGCATTTGCACGTGCATTGGCACACATGTTTTCACGCATTTGCACGCGCATTTGCACGCACTCTTGCATGCATTTGCACACATGTTTGCATGCATTTGCACGCGCATTTGCACGCACATTTGCACGCATTCGCGCATGCATTTGCACGCATTCTTGCACGCATGTGCACACGCATTTGCACGTGCATTTGCACGCATTCTTGCATGCATTTGCACGCATTCTTGCATGCATGTGCACACGCATTTGCACGTGCATTTGCACGCATTCTTGCACGCATGTGCACACGCATTTGCACGTGCATTTGCACACGCATTTGCACGCGCATTTGCACACCCATTTGCACGCATTCTTGCATGCATTTGCACGCATTCTTGCACGCATGTGCACACGCATTTGCACGCATTCGCACATCCATTTGCACACATGTTTTCACGCATTTGCACGCACATTTGCACGCATTCTTGCACGCATTTGCACGTGCATTTGCACACACGTTTGCACGCCCATTTGCACGCCCATTTGCACGCCCGTCCCCACCTCCTCCTCCTGCCGCTGCTCCCGCAGGCGCCGCCCGATGGCGCCAACGGCGGCCGCCGCCTGGCGCAGGGCGGGGGGGGGCGGGGGGGGCCCCTCCCCCCCCCCGGGGCGGCGGGGGGGGCGGGGCCGCCCCTCCCCCCCCCCCCCGCCGGGGCCGCCGCAGGAAATACTCGTCCGGGGCGGGGGGGCCGCGGGGGGGCGGGGCCCGGCGCCCCGGGGGGGGCGGGGCTTGAGGGGGGGCGGAGCCTCCGCGCGGCCGCTGCAGCCCCAGGAGGGGGGGGAGGCGCTGGAGGAGGAGCTGGGGGGGGGAGGGGGAGGGGTGAGGGGGGGCCCCGGCGTCCGGGAGAGGAGCCCCCCCCCCCCCCCCCCGAAGGGATCCCGGTGTTTGGGAAAGGGACCTGGAATTCGGGAAAGGGACCTGGAATTCGGGAAAGGGACCTGGAATCTGGGAAAGGGGCCCAGGTGTCCGGGAAAGGGACCTGGAATCCATGAAAGGGCCCTGGAATCTGGGAAAGGGACCTGGAATCCGGGAAAGGGACCTGGAATCTGGGAAAGGGACCTGGAATCTGGGGAAGGGGCCCAGGTGTCCGGGAAGGGGCCCAGGTGTCCTGGAAAGGTCTCCATCCCCCGGGAAAGGTCCCCGTTTCCCAGGAAAGGGGCCCAGGCGTCCGGGCGAAGTCCCAGCCCTCCTGCTCCCAAGGGGCCCAGGCATCCGGGAAGGGGCCCAGGTGTCCGGGAATGGGAATTGGGTATCCGGGAAAGGGCCCAGGCGTCCAGGGGGACCCGAGGTGTCTGGGAATGGGAATTGGGGGCTCAGATCTCCGGGAAAGGGCCCAGGTGTCCAGGAAGGGCCCAGGCGTCCGGGAAACATCCCCGTCCCCCAGGAAAGGGCCCAGGTGTCCGGGGAAGGGCCCTGGGGTCCGGGAATGGGAATTCAGGGCTCAGATCTCTGGGAAAGGGCCCAGGCGTCCGGGAAGGGGCCCAGGCGTCCGGGGAAGGGCCCAGGCGTCCGGGAAGGGCCCTGGGGTCTGGGAAAGGGCCCAGGCGTCCGGGAATGGGAATTGGGGGCTCAGATCTCCGGGAAAGGGCCCTGGGGTCCGGGAAAGGGCACAGGCGTCTGGGGAAGGGCCCAGGCATCCGGGAAGGGCCCAGGCGTCCGGGAAGGGGCCCAGGCATCCGGGGAAGGGCCCAGGCATCCGGGGAAGGGCCCTGGGGTCCGGGAAGGGCCCAGGCGTCCGGGAATGGGAATTGGGGGCTCAGATCTCCGGGAAAGGGCCCAGGCGTCCGGGAAGGGCCCAGGCGTCCGGGAAGGGTCCTGGGGTCTGGGAAAGGGCCCAGGCGTCCGGGAATGGGAATTGGGGGCTCAGATCTCCGGGAAAGGGCCCAGGCGTCCGGGAAGGGCCCAGGTGTCCGGAAAGGGCCCAGGCGTCCGGGAAAGGGCCCAGGCGTCCGGGGAAGGGCCCAGGCGTCCGGGAAGGGCTCTGGGGTCCAGGAAAGGGCCCAGGCGTCCGGGAAAGGGAATTGGGGGCTCAGATCTCCGGGAAAGGGCCCTGGGATCCGGGAAGGGCCCAGGCGTCCGGAAAGGGCCCTGGGGTCCGGGAAGGGCCCAGGGGTCTGGGAAAGGGCCCAGGCGTCCGGGAAACATCCCCGTCCCCCAGGAAAGGGCCCAGGCGTCCGGGGAAGGGCCCTGGGGTCCGGGAATGGGAATTGGGGGCTCAGATCTCCGGGAAAGGGCCCTGGGATCCGGGAAGGGCCCAGGCGTCCGGGAAGGGCCCTGGGGTCCAGGAAAGGGCCCAGGCGTCCGGGAAGGGCCCAGGCGTCCGGGAATGGGAATTGGGGGCTCAGATCTCCGGGAAAGGGCCCTGGGATCCAGGAAAGGGCCCAGGCGTCCGGGGAAGGGCCCTGGGGTCTGGGAATGGGAATTGGGGGCTCAGATCTCCGGGAAAGGGCCCTGGGATCCGGGAAAGGGCCCAGGCGTCCAGGAAAGGGCCCTGGGGTCCGGGGAAGGGCCCAGGCGTCCGGGAAAGGGAATTGGGGGCTCAGATCTCCGGGAAAGGGCCCAGGCGTCCGGGGAAGGGCCCAGGCGTCCGGGCAGGGCCCAGGCGTCCGGGCAGGCTCCCCGCCCCCCCGTGGGCGCCGCGCGCACCCTGCGCATCCCGCGGGCCATGGGGCGCGCGGCCGGCGCGCGGTGGTGCAGGTCGAGGGCGCCGACGCTGAGCGCGACGCAGAGCGTCAGCAGCACCAGGGTGGCCGAGAGGTGACGCGCGATGAGCGGCGCCGCCAGCGACGTCTCGGGGACCTTGTCCGCCAGCAGCAGCAGGAACACGGTGAGCGTGAGCAGCGCGAACAGCGACAGCGTCAGCTTCTCCCCTGCGCGAGCCCCGTTGCAACGGGAAAATCCTTGTGCAAAAGGCGGTT
>NW_028289595.1:0-60000 GCF_059628265.1 Tinamus guttatus
CCCTAGGACCCCCTAGAGCCCCCCTAGGACCCCCTAGAGCCCCCATAGGACCCCCTAGAGCTCCTATAGCCCCCTATAACCTCCTATATGACCCTCTATAGTCCCCATAGGATGCCCTAGAGCTCCCCTAGGACCCCCCAGAGCTCGCCTAGGACCCCCTTTAACACCCATAGGACCCCCTAGAGCTCCCATAGGACCCCCTATGGCCCCCATAGGAACCCCTAGAGCTCTTATGGCCCCCTAGAGCTCCTATAGGATCTCCTATAGTCCCCATAGGATGCCCTAGAGCCCCCACAGGGCCCCCAGAGCTCCCCTACGGCCCCCTATAACCACCATAGGACCTTCTATAGCCCCCATAGGACCCCCTAGAGATCCTATAACTCCCCCAGAACCCCCATAGGATCCCCTAGAGCTCCCCTAGGACCCTCCAGAGCTCCCCTAGGACCCCCTAGAGCCCCCATAGAACCCCCTAGAGTCCCATAGGACCCCCTAGAGCTCCTATAGGAGCCCTAAACCTTCTATATGACCCTCGATAGTCCCCATAGGATGCCCTAGAGCTCCCATAGGGTCCCCTATAACCTCCATAGGACCCACTATAGCCCCCCTAGAGCCCCCAGAGGACCCCCAGAGCTCCCCTAGGACCCCCTATAGCCCGCATAGGACCCCCTAGAACTCCTATAGGCCCCCTATACCTCCTATAGGACCCTCTATAGTGCCCATAGGATGCCCTAGAGCTCCCATAGGGCACACTATAACCACCATAGGACCCTCTATAGTGCCCATAGGATCCCCTAGAACTCCCCCAGCATGCCCTATAACCAGCATAGGACTCCCTATAGCCCCCCTAGGATCCCCAGATCTCCCCTAGGACCCCCTATAGCCCCCATAGGACCACCTAGAGCTCCCCTAGGACCCCCAGAGCTCCCATAGGACTCCCTATAGCCCCCACCGGCCCCCTAGAGCTCCCTTAGGGCCCCGTATAGCCACCATAGGACCCCCTATAGCCCCCATAGGCCCCCCTAGAGACCCCACGGGATCCCCAGAGCTCCCCTACGAACCCCTATAGACCCCACCGGGCCTTCTAGAGCTCCCATAGGATGCCCTAGAGCTCCTCTAGGACCCCCAATAGCCTGGCTGCTTCTGCATTCCTGTTCTGGGCTTCCCTGGCCCCTTTCTGCCGCAGTCAGTGGCACCTGCTTTTTTCCAGAGCATAAATGCTGCATGGTTGTGTGTTTGTAGGGTTTACTGGCTGGGGAGAGCGTGCGTGTGTGCACGTGTCTTGTGTGGGGCAGGTTGTGTGTAGTCCAGTTAGCAGGCAGAATAGAATAATTTAGCCCTGAAACATTTTGGGGGGATTCACTAATTAAAACAAAGTTTCTTTATATACTGTTTTTGTCTTTCCTTTTTTTTTAATGCAGCCTGTGAGTAATTTTAGTCTGCATTTCTGCACTGTTCAGGTGGTAGCTTGGTTCCTGAAGCCTTCAGAAGCAGCTGCCTGCTTCCAACCAGGTATGTTGCAGATGTGAGCACATCTATATGAGAAAGGCCCAACCATTAGGATTTGTTTTTACACTGTAATAGAGGCGATGGGGGTTGAGTAAAATAATAATTAAAGGTATTCTGGAAACTAGAGCAGTCTCTTCCCTGAACAAAGCCGTCCTCATGGTGCCCGCGCCAACGTGCGTACATCGAATGCAGACCGCTCTGCACGTGCGGTCAGTGGGCTGACTCGGCACCTGCGTGCCAGGAGCTCCGTGGCTCCCCTGTGCTTTACGACCCGCGCGTGCGGGAGGTTGTGCAGCGTCAGCACAGTGGGTGCGTGCGCAGTTTGCCCCAGAGCACCCACTGCAAATGTCCCGTGGCTGCGAGAAGGGCTGCCGTGGTAAAGCAGGCGTGCACGCGGACTGCCTTCCCTTGCCCTCCGTGCTGCCCTCACGTGCCGAATAAACGGTACCGCAGACCAATGACACGGGTGAGGCCTACGTTCCCTCCCTGCACTGCTGCATTCGCATGTGCGAGCGAAGCATTCTGACGGCTACCAAGACTGGGGACGTCATAATAAGATTCTAGAAGGTGCAAGCACGGCCTGGACAGGAATGCTTTTCTTGCAGCCCCCTTTGAAGAAGCTGCTTCAGTCCAGGTAAGGAGGGAGGATACACGTGTACCTGTATATAATTGGGGGTTTCTATTCCTTAAAGCATGAATAACTGTTTGACTACAGTTACTGTTGGGGAGGGGAAAAATAACAAAAAAGTCAAGTCCTGCCATTCTGGAAAGCAAGTGAGCCCCTTGAACATGTCAGTGCAGCAGAACTGCTGTTGAAAGGGCAGCACCTGTGTGCCGTGCGTTGTGCAGCACTCCCTCCCGTACCTAAAAATGAGTTCCATGACAGCAAAGTGTGGCGCATGCACGTGCAAATTGCTCTGCTCACTGCTGCCCTCGGCCATCCGAGTAGCCGTGCCGGAAAGGTAAGGGGAGGCACGAGTGCTGAGCGCTCCCCTGTGCTCGCTGTTTCGCTTGACGATTGGAGAAGCAGAAGCGTGGCCGTGAGTCCCGGCTCCCCCCAGTCCTCCAGCAACTCGGCAGTGTCAACACGTCGCTGTCAACTGCTACACCTTGACATCTGGGTAATCTTGAAGAGACCTTCAAGGCCATCGAGTCCAACCGTAAGCCCTTCAACACCACACTTGTTAAACCATCTAAATGCTTCATCTACATGGTTCCTGAACACTGTCAGGGGCGGGGGCTCCATCGCAGTCCTGGGCAGCCTATTCCAATGCTTGACTACTCTTTTCATCTGGCAATTTTACCTAATATCTAATGTGAATCTCCCCTGGCACAACTTGAGGCCCCTGCCGGTGTCACCTGCTTTCTCGCCCCCCTCCCCTGCCCTTTGCTCGGTCCCCTCTTGGTGACGCCTCCATGGTGGCTGTGGTCTTGTCTTGTGCGGCAGCTCTGTACAGCGTGTTGGTGGGTTAGCATCCAGGGGACACGCGGGTGTTTGTTTCTCTTTTCTTCCGAGATGCTTCTCGGATCCCTCTGTATCTGCATGATGCAGGCTTCTGGGATAATCCTGCCGTACGCGGTGCTTACAGAGTGCACAAACGTAAAACTGAAGGACAAAGGGGCTGATGTCGCTGCCCCCACCTGACTGTCCCCTTTGTCCCTGTACTCGGGCCAGGGCTCTGCCTGGCACTTTGGTGAGCTGCAGGTGGGGGCTCTGCTGCCCGGGCTGCCCCAGCTGTCCCTGATGGGGCTCGGGCTGCCCCAGCTGTCCCTGATGGGGCTCGTGGCCCTTCTCCCGTCCTGCTCGGTGATGGGCAGCAGCTGCGGGCCCTTGGGCCGGAATGAGTCACAGGTGGGACCGGGGGTTGATAAAGGGTGGCGGTGGGCGGGGGCATCCTGTGTATGGGCCGGCAGTTGAAGGAAGGTGGTGCTGGAGCCGCTCCGCAACCTGGACGCTGCTGCTGAGAAGCCGCTGCTGGGGCCGGCGCCGGAGGAGGTGAGCGGGGCCGGGGGTGCGCGCTCGGAGCTGGGGGTTCCCCCACCCCGTGCCGGGGGCCCTGGGCCGCTCATCCCGCTCGGGGCGCACCGGGACGGACGGAGCAGCTCCCCGGGGCCGGGCAGGGCAGGACTCGAACCCGCGGTGGGCGAGAGCGGCAGCCCAGGCCATGGAGCGTGGGGAGAAGGGGCGCGCGCCGGGGTTGGAGCGGTGGCGGGGAGGGAGCGTCTTAGTCAGATCATTGTCTACCAATTAGGAGCCTTTGTATTTACATCACGGGTTACTAGAATTATCGTCCGAACGGTGTCCGAACACCGGTACTGCGACGGGGAGGGGGAGGTGCGCATGCGCAGAGCGTCGGAAGGGCTCACTGCTGCCATCGCGTGTCCGAAAATCGGTACTGCAACGGCCAGAAAAGGGGCTGCGCATGCGCAGAGCGTCGGGACCGCTCGCTGCTGCCATCCAGTGTCGAAAAATCGGTACTGCAATAGCTAGGGGAGGGCCGCGCATGCGCAGAGCGTCGGGAGCGCTAACTGCTGCCATCCCGTGTCCGAACACCCGTAGGGTCTTAGTCAGATCATTGTCTAACAATTAGGAGCGTTTGTATTTACATCACTGGCTAGTGGAATTATTGTCCGAACGGTGTCCGAAGATCGGTACTGCAACGGGGAGGGGGAGGAGGCGCATGCGCAAACGAGAGGAGGGCAACGCGCCGCCATTGGCGGAGCCGTCGCTGGGGGCAACGCGCCGTCATTGGCGGAGCCGTCGCTGGGGGCAACGCGCCGTCATTGGCGGAGCCGTCGCTGGGGGCAACGCGCCCTCATTGGCGGAGCCATCACTCCGGGCAACGCGCCGCCATTGGACACCTCCGCGCGCAGACGCGGCGGAAGGGGCGGGTCTCCGGAGGCGGAAGGGGAAGGGCTCAGTCGGCGACGCCGGCTCCCGCTCCCCCTCCCGCTCCCGGGGTCGGTCGTGTTACCCACAGGGGGTCATTGGGGTAACGGGGGGCTGGTGTCGCCCACAGGGGGACATTGGGATCCTGCCTCTTCCAGTGTGAATGTGTCGCTCCGGGCAACGCGCCGCCATTGGCGGAGCCGTCGCTCCGGGCAACGCGCCGCCATTGGCGGAGCCGTCGCTCCGGGCAACGCGCCGCCATTGGACACCTCCGCGCGCAGATACGGCGGAAGGGGCGGGTCTCCTGAGGCGGAAGGGGAAGGGCTCAGTCGGCGACGCCGGCTCCCGCTCCCCCTCCCGCTCCCGGGGTCGGTCGTGTTACCCACAGGGGGTCATTGGGGTAATGGGGGGCTGGTGTCGCCCACAGGGGGACATTGGGATCCTGCCTCTTCCAGTGTGAATGTGTCGCTGGAGGCAACGCGCCGCCATTGACGGAGCCGTCACTCAGGGCAACGCGCCGCCATTGGCGGAGCCGTCGCTGGGGGCAACGCGCCGCCATTGGCGGAGCCGTCGCTCGGGGCAACGCGTCCCCATTGGCGGAGCCGTCGCTCGGGGCAACGCGTCCCCATTGGCGGAGCCGTCGCTGGGGGCAACGCGCCGCCATTGGCGGAGCCGTCGCTCGGGGCAACGCGCCCCCATTGGCGAAGCCGTCGCTCGGGGCAACGCGCCCCCATTGGCGGAGCCGTCGCTCGGGGCAACGCGCCCCCATTGGCGGAGCCGTCGCTCGGGGCAACGCGCCCCCATTGGCGCAGCCGTCGCTGGGGGCAACGCGCCGCCATTGGCGGAGCCGTCGCTGGGGGCAACGCGCCGTCATTGGCGGAGCCGTCGCTCGGGGCAACGCGCCGTCATTGGCGGAGCCGTCGCTGGGGGCAACGCGTCCCCATTGGTGGAGCCGTCTCTCGTGGCAACGCGCCGCCATTGGCGGAGCCGTCGCTGGGGGCAACGTGCCGCCATTGGCGGAGCCGTCGCTGGGGGCAACGCGCCGCCATTGGCGGAGCCGTCGCTCGGGGCAACGCGTCCCCATTGGCGCAGCCGTCGCTGGGGGCAACGTGCCGCCATTGGACACCTCCGCGCGGAGACGCGGCGGAAGGGGCGGGTCTCCGGAGGCGGAAGGGGAAGGGCTCAGTCGGCGACGCCGGCTCCCGCTCCCCCTCCCGCTCCCGCGGTCGGTCGTGTTACCCACAGGGGGTCATTGGGGTAACGGGGGGCTGGTGTCGCCCACAGGCGGACATTCGGATCCTGCCTCTTCCAGTGTGAATGTGTCGCTGGAGGCAACGCGCCGCCATTGGCGGAGCCGTCGCTCCGGGCAACGCGTCCCCATTGGCGGAGCCGTCGCTCGGGGCAACGCGTCCCTATTGGCGGAGCCGTCGCTGGGGGCAACGCGTCCCCATTGGCGGAGCCGTCGCTCGGGGCAACGCGCCGCCATTGGCGGAGCCGTCGCTGGGGGCAACGCGTCCCCATTGGACACCTCCGCGCGCAGATGCGGCGGAAGGGGCGGGTCTCCGGAGGCGGAAGGGGAAGGGCTCAGTCGGCGACGCCGGCTCCCGCTCCCCCTCCCGCTCCCGGGGTCGGTCGTGTTACCCACAGGGGGTCATTGGGGTAACGGGGGGCTGGTGTCGCCCACAGGGGGACATTGGGATCCTGCCTCTTCCAGTGCGAATGTGTCGCTGGAGGGAACGCGCCGCCATTGGCGGAGCCGTCACTCAGGGCAACGCGCCGCCATTGGCGGAGCCGTCGCTGGGGGCAACGCGCCGCCATTGGCGGAGCCGTCGCTCGGGGCAACGCGTCCCCATTGGCGGAGCCGTCGCTGGGGGCAACGCGTCCCCATTGGCGGAGCCGTCGCTGGGGGCAACGCGTCCCCATTGGCCCAGCCGTCTCTCGTGGCAACGCGCCGCCATTGGCGGAGCCGTCGCTGGGGGCAACGCGTCCCCATTGGCGGAGCCGTCTCTCGTGGCAACGCCGCGCCATTGGCGGAGCCGTCGCTAGGGGCTGTTTGCAATATTTCTGTTTGCAATATTACTATATGCTGTCCTGGATCGTGCTCACCTTATGTGCCCGGATGCACCGGTCATAGGAAGGACAGTGTGGAGAGAGCGGGGGACAAGGAGGAACTCCTGAGGCCGCCTGTGCTGTCCCGGGGGAGCCGGCCAGCAACTCTCTGCTCTGCCGGCTCGAGAGGATGTTCGGGGCCAGCATCCCGCCGGCAGGTATCACCTCGTGTGTTCCCACTCGTCCTCCCGTGCATCCCCACGTGCCTCCAGACGTCTCCACGTGTCCCTGCATGTCCCCATGTTGTCCTCACCTGTCCCTGCAATGTCCTCACGTGTCCCCACGTGTCCCTCTCTGTCTGTGGCCAGACATCTTTGTGACCACCACTGTGGCCTCATCGGCCACCGCTGCCTGCTCTTCTTGGGCCTTCCTGGCCCATTTCACCGTTTTACTTCCTGTATCGTCACTCCCTCAGACCTTTCTGGCTGCTTCTGCATTCCTGTTCTGGGCTTCCCTGGCCCCTTTCTGCCGCAGTCAGTGGCACCTGCTTTTTTCCAGAGCATAAATGCTGCATGGTTGTGTGTTTGTAGGGTTTACTGGC
Source organism: Tinamus guttatus (assembly GCF_059628265.1). Taxonomy (NCBI): domain Eukaryota; kingdom Metazoa; phylum Chordata; class Aves; order Tinamiformes; family Tinamidae; genus Tinamus; species Tinamus guttatus. Next base: position 7,047 of record NW_028289595.1, read on the forward strand.
TGGGGAGAGCGCGCGTGTGTGCACGTGTCTTGTGTGGGGCAGGTTGTGTGTAGTCCAGTTAGCAGGCAGAATAGAATAATTTAGCCCTGAAACATTTTGGGGGGATTCACTAATTAAAACAAAGTTTCTTTATATACTGTTTTTGTCTTTCCTTTTTTTTTAATGCAGCCTGTGAGTAATTTTAGTCTGCATTTCTGCACTGTTCAGGTGGTAGCTTGGTTCCTGAAGCCTTCAGAAGCAGCTGCCTGCTTCCAACCAGGTATGTTGCAGATGTGAGCACATCTATATGAGAAAGGCCCAACCATTAGGATTTGTTTTTACACTGTAATAGAGGCGATGGGGGTTGAGTAAAATAATAATTAAAGGTATTCTGGAAACTAGAGCAGTCTCTTCCCTGAACAAAGCCGTCCTCATGGTGCCCGCGCCAACGTGCGTACATCGAATGCAGACCGCTCTGCACGTGCGGTCAGTGGGCTGACTCGGCACCTGCGTGCCAGGAGCTCCGTGGCTCCCCTGTGCTTTACGACCCGCGCGTGCGGGAGGTTGTGCAGCGTCAGCACAGTGGGTGTGTGCGCAGTTTGCCCCAGAGCGCCCACTGCAAACGTCCCGTGGCTGCGAGAAGGGCTGCCGTGGTAAAGCAGGCGTGCACGCGGACTGCCTTCCCTTGCCCTCCGTGCTGCCCTCACGTGCCGAATAAACGGTACCGCAGACCAATGACACGGGTGAGGCCTACGTTCCCTCCCTGCACTGCTGCATTCGCATGTGCGAGCGAAGCATTCTGACGGCTACCAAGACTGGGGACGTCATAATAAGATTCTAGAAGGTGCAAGCACGGCCTGGACAGGAATGCTTTTCTTGCAGCCCCCTTTGAAGAAGCTGCTTCAGTCCAGGTAAGGAGGGAGGATACACGTGTACCTGTATATAATTGGGGGTTTCTATTCCTTAAAGCATGAATAACTGTTTGACTACAGTTACTGTTGGGGAGGGGAAAAATAACAAAAAAATCAAGTCCTGCCATTCTGGAAAGCAAGTGAGCCCCTTGAACATGTCAGTGCAGCAGAACTGCTGTTGAAAGGGCAGCACCTGTGTGCCGTGCGTTGTGCAGCACTCTCTCCCGTACCTAAAAATGAGTTCCATGACAGCAAAGTGTGGCGCATGCACGTGCAAATTGCTCTGCTCACTGCTGCCCTCGGCCATCCGAGTAGCCGTGCCGGAAAGGTAAGGGGAGGCACGAGTGCTGAGCGCTCCCCTGTGCTCGCTGTTTCGCTTGACGATTGGAGAAGCACAAGTGTGGCCGTGAGTCCCGGCTCCCCCCAGTCCTCCAGCAACTCAGCAGTGTCAACACGTCGCTGTCAACTGCTACACCTTGACATCTGGGTAATCTTGAAGAGACCTTCAAGGCCATCGAGTCCAACCGTAAGCTCTTCAACACCACACTTGTTAAACCATCTAAATGCTTCATCTACATGGTTCCTGAACACTGTCAGGGGCGGGGGCTCCATCGCAGTCCTGGGCAGCCTATTCCAATGCTTGACTACTCTTTTCATCTGGCAATGTTACCTAATATCTAATGTGAATCTCCCCTGGCACAACTTGAGGCCCCTGCCGGTGTCACCTGCTTTCTCGCCCCCCTCCCCTGCCCTTTGCTCGGTCCCCTCTTGGTGACGCCTCCATGGTGGCTGTGGTCTTGTCTTGTGCGGCAGCTCTGTACAGCGTGTTGGTGGGTTAGCATCCAGGGGACACGCGGGTGTTTGTTTCTCTTTTCTTCCGAGATGCTTCTCGGATCCCTCTGTATCTGCATGATGCAGGCTTCTGGGATAATCCTGCCGTATGGGGTGCTTACAGAGTGCACAAACGTAAAACTGAAGGACAAAGGGGCTGATGTCGCTGCCCCCACCTGACTGTCCCCTTTGTCCCTGTACTCGGGCCAGGGCTCTGCCTGGCACTTTGGTGAGCTGCAGGTGGGGGCTCTGCTGCCCGGGCTGCCCCAGCTGTCCCTGATGGGGCTCGGGCTGCCCCAGCTGTCCCTGATGGGGCTCGTGGCCCTTCTCCCGTCCTGCTCGGTGATGGGCAGCAGCTGCGGGCCCTTGGGCCGGAATGAGTCACAGGTGGGACCGGGGGTTGATAAAGGGTGGCGGTGGGCGGGGGCATCCTGTGTATGGGCCGGCAGTTGAAGGAAGGTGGTGCTGGAGCCGCTCCGCAACCTGGACGCTGCTGCTGAGAAGCCGCTGCTGGGGCCGGCGCCGGAGGAGGTGAGCGGGGCCGGGGGTGCGCGCTCGGAGCTGGGGGTTCCCCCACCCCGTGCCGGGGGCCCTGGGCCGCTCATCCCGCTCGGGGCACACCGGGACGGACGGAGCAGCTCCCCGGGGCCGGGCAGGGCAGGACTCGAACCCGCGGTGGGCGAGAGCGGCAGCCCAGGCCGTGGAGCGTGGGGAGAACGGGCGCGCGCCGGGGTTGGAGCGGTGGCGGGGAGGGAGGGCAGAGCAGAGCAGGGCACCCGCCGGGGCCGGGCCGCTCCTCGTGCCGGGCGGGACCCGGTCACTGCTCTCGGGTTCCTTTTAGTCGCTCTCTGCTCTCTAGAAGGTGCGTTTAATCTGCTCTAGGTTCCCCTGAAGAGCCTTGTGCTGCTGAGTCCTCTTGCACCTGCAGAGCCACAGGTATGCCTTTGTTTGCCTTGGGAGCGTCCTTTGAGTGCTTGCTTTTGTGCTCCAGCTCCATTTGGGTGCTTTAGTCTCTCCAGAAGCCCCTCCTGATGCCTTAGCTCTGCTCTGGAGCGCTGTGTTGCTTCTGCAGCCCTGGCAGCACCTCTCTTGTTCCCTCCTGCACATCCTCTGCTGGGAAGTACAGAGCTAGTGCTCCCCTGGGGAGCTGCCACTTCTGTTCTGCCCCGCTAAGTGCCTTTCCTCCCGCTCCTCCAACTTGTTCTAGGTGCTGTGCAGCTCTCTGCGTTCCCTCCTGGGCAGAGCTTGTGTCACAGAAGCAGCCCTGTTCTGGGAGTTGATGTTGATATATCCTGGTACGTCCTGGAAGCAGTGCCATCCTGCTAGAGCGGCCGAAGCACGCGCGGGCTCAAACCCGTCACGGCGCCTTGGGATAACGTTCCCTTCCTAGCGATGTCTCCGCACCCTGAATGTTGTGAACCCGAATGCCAGGGTGGCAGGAGGAATTTCTGGCATAGGAAATATGGAGGTTACTATGCTAAGTGTTAAAGTATCAGTCTGTGAAGAATTTGTTAACTTCCACTTTGTCATCGAACTGTTGGGTACTGCGGATTTCAGTGTGTCAGTGTACAATTCCTGTAAAACCAGGTAGGTGGTCTGCAGCAAAGAACTTTTGGTATGCTAGGTGGTGCCTATTTTTTGGCCTGTAGAGTCTTTCTGTAATCTAAATACTGCTGCCACAGCTGTCACTGACTAGAGGAATGACTGTAGGAGTGGGACAGCCCTGTGGAATGAGGCTTCTTTTGCTGATTCTGTTCCCTTTCTCTCTCGTGGGAGCGCTCACCTGCACAAATAACATATGCCCTTTGCTTTCAGTGCCTGGGTTTGTGGCTCGGAACGCAGATGTTGGGGTCTACGGCCGTAGCTGGCGCACGGAGACAGGGCTGACGGCGGCGTTCGTGGAGGTGAGCGACCATCAGCAGGACTTGTGCGGCATTGCTGTGTGCGAGGACGTATTCACACCTCTCGTCTTTCCCCGTCTTCGGTCGTCTTGTGATTGGTCCAGACAGTGAGACTGAGTGAGCCCTACTACCGCTTGCTTTCCAGGTTGTGCAGAACTCCGGTGCTTCGTCATAAAGTCGGGACGGTTAGGCACCGCACATCCCTCTGGGTTCCAGCTTTCTGAGGAGATGATCCAGAGAGGTAAAGATTTGTATCAAAGATCAGACGTGAGTACAATAGGAAGATAAATGTAGTCACACTGCTTCACCTAATGGCTGCCCGGCCCTTTTTAAAATCCTTGCTATTGGGTCTCGATCTGACTTGGCAGGCTAAGTTAATCTGAGTTAACTGATGTTCCTCTGCTCTGATGTAGAGTACCCATTGACATTAGGAAGAAACGTTGTGGGAGGGAAGCAAAGGAAATGGCAATGATGTGATTTTTCTAAGCTTGCTCCAACCTCGTTTTTCAGATAGGGAATACAACTCTGAGTAGGGCTGGGGCAGCATTTTGACAGGGCCCCGCGAGTGTTGTCCTTGCCACCCAAGATAAATACGGCTTTCCACACGGATCTCGCATTGGAGTCACACCTGAAACTTGCCTGTGGTGGAACTCCGCTTCTGTCTTGGCTTTCCTGTGCGGCAAATGGCTGACCGTGACTACTTCCTGCTGCCAAGACTGGAAAGCATTGTTTTTACTGTGTGCTGTTTTAGTCCTCCTTACAGTGTAGTGTCAAACGTCTCATTTGAGACGGGAACTTTGCTCGGGAAATCTGGGCTTACAGATGAATACGGCTTTGCCTCTGTAGAAGTATACGGAACTCGCCTGTAGAACTGCTTATGCCAACCTGCACGTAGGCTTGTAGAACTGTGACTTTTGCAAGTTCTCATGCGTGTGTTTCTGGCCTCGAAGGAAACTTTCCCATCCGAAGCTGGGGACCTGGCCAGGTCCCGGTCCCGGATGATAAGGAAAGTAGGACAATACCAGATGTTACCGCTCACAAAGGAAAAGGCAAGCTTTGCCCATTTGGTTCTATAAAAGCTGGGCCCTCTTGCTGCGACTTTGGAGACCTCGCTTACGGGTGGACGCACTGCGTAAGACCTCCCAGTTGCCGGGAAGGTTCTCCAAATCCTCGCTGCAACAGGGGCTCCCCAGCTGCTGCGGATCTGGATGATGCTAATGTTTTTAGGCAATTGGGGACGTATCTTTTCCTTAATCGCTGATCTCTTTCTCGTAGAGTAATGGTTAAGTGCATAGCAGAATCATTATGGTTGGAAAAGACCTTTAAGATCATCTGGTCCAACTGCAAACCCCTTCCCACCAAGCTTGCTAAACCATGTCCCTAAGTGCCTCACCTGGAGGGGTAGTGGCACCTGTGAGTGCTCAGTGATGAGTTCAGAGTGTTTTTTTTAATTATTATTTTTCTTTTATTGTTGTTGTTTGACTTGGGTGTTTTTGTTTCATACCTGCAGCAGCCCCAAAGATGCAAGCATTAACACATCAATCTTTAATAGCAATCTCTACTTATCCCTCCCTGCTAAATCACTTTGCTTGTTCTGCTTGTTGATAAAATCCAGGGCTTAGTAAGCTTATTATTTTGTTAGATGTATTGTTTTCTATATGTATTATTTGATACTAATAGAAACACTGCTGTTCTTTGCCTTGGTGTCCGGTTCTTTCCACCGGCCCCCACCCCGTCAATTGGCAAAACGCGTACCGGTATGGAAGTACCTTGCTACTTTTGCCTGCCTCCTTTCTGCAGCGCCCAAATTGTGCCTAAGCTGGCACAATTTTCCCTGCTCTTGCTTCAGATATTTAAATATATATATATATATATATATATGTATATAGTCTCCATTGTTCTGTAGTTTGTGATTTGCGTTGCAGCTCGGCTCTGGGTGGTGCTCTCGTTGGTTATGCTTCCGGAACGCCCCTAGCGCCGGAGGCGTCGGTTGTGGCCGGACAGCTCTTGCGCTGCCCTGGTGCCCTTTCACGGTTTTGTTTCCTGTGTTGTCACAACCTTGGGCCTTTCTGGCTGGCCGTTGAGTTTTTGCGTTGCCGGACCCATTGTCGTCTTCCTTGCGCCAATGGTTCTCGTTTTGGGTTGCGCACGGGGCTCCGAAGGGGCGGCCAGTTCTATTTGCATTGGTCACTGAGGCGTCGTCAGCTGCTCTGTCGCAGTTGTGGTGGCCAAAAACACAAACCACTGGGGGTAGATGCAACACAAACTATGCTTTATTGCTTGCCAAATACCGGGCTTTCCTCGTCGTGGCTGCTGCTTATTATTGAGGAATACAAAGGACGGTAGCTAGGAACAGAGTTATAGCTGGACTATTCCTGGCTTGGCCAGTTTCTGCTCTGTGGCCAAAACCTCCCTAAACTTGTCAATAACTTTCTGCTCTGTCTGTGTGAATTCCCTCTCTCATAGATACACGCTGATCCTTTCAAGGTTAATGTTCTCCACTAAATGAGCCAGGGATTCTATAGACCTGCTGTAATCCCTGACACGGCTCCTTCCTCTTCTGAGGGCGGTCTCGTCTATCGTCTTCCTGGCGCCTTGTTGGGGTTCGCTTCCCCACGGTCTCAGGTCCTTCTTGCCGGCCCCTTCCACTGTGGGCGACGGCTTTTGATTCTCTTTTGTCTTGAACACCAGAGTCGGCGCTTGTGCCTTCCTCGGGCTTTCTGGCCCCCAGCGTTTGATGCGTGGCAGTGGTTCTTCGTGCAGGGTCCTCCTCTATGTTTGCGCCTGCTGTGTGTGTGTGTGTCCATCTGGGGCTGGAGCTGTCTTGCTGGTGCGTGTTCACAGTGTGTGTAGATTATGGTGGTGAGAGATGGGAGGCTCCGTGGGCTTCTTGCAGTTGGTCTTGCCATGGTCTTGCTTTGTTCCAGGTGCAGCGGGGTGTTCCCAGGAGGCCCTAGGGAGACAGAAGAAGAAAGGGTCATGCCCAAGTAAGCAGCCGAGCCGCAGGGTTGCTGCTGCAGCAGGAGCCTTGTGGTTAGCGGGTCCTCTGATAGCCTTTTGCTTTGCGTGTGCAGGTGTGGAGGAACGCGGCGAGCGGCTGGCCCGCGTCCCGAGCGAGCGCGGAGAGGCGACCGTCGCTCCGCGGGAGGAGGCAGAGGTCAGTGCAGGGAGGTGGCCTTGCTGGCGCCATGCCTGTTGTCCCCTGCCGTTCTGCTTCTACAGGTGCTGTGGCAGCTTCCCCAGGGCTCAGCGGGAGCGAGCGGAGCAGGTAAAGGTGTGGGATAGAACGCTCCCTGGCCTTGCCAGTTTTGCTGCAGCACGTGATTTTCCTGTCTTTGCAGAATCTTTCAGCGAGTTGAGGAGGGGAGGAGCGGAGCACTGACGAGACCCTCAGCGAGTGAGAGAAGGGGGCTGCTTATTGGATCCACAAGTTCTTGTGACGCAGGTGATGTTGAGTAGCCTCTCAGTGATGTCTTTGGTCTTTTCAGGTCACGCTTGGGTTCTTCCTGTTGACATCTGAGCCTTTCAGGGGAGCAGATTCAGGTATTGCCCCTCGTGGGCTTGGCGAGCGTGGCCTGGCAAGCGGCAGGGTGCTGGTGAGCAGAGCGTGCTTTGGAGGTTTTGGCAGCTGAGGCTGCCTGGCACATAGGTGACTGCTTGCCCTTTGTTTTGGCAGGTGACAGCCCGCTGAGAGCTCAGGGAGGCCGCGGGCCCTGTTGAGGATGCATTGTGGAGAGCGATGGTGACGCCGAGTACTGCGAAAGCTCTGCTGAGGGGCACAGCACGTTGGGGCATCCGGACTGAGCGTGTGCTGCTACCGAGGGTGAGGGCAGACTGGAGGCGGCCGCTTCTGGACGAGCGCGTGGTGGGTGAGGCAGAGACAGCGTGGCGCGCGTGTTGGGAAGGGAGGGTGTGCGAGAGCGGGCAGCTCTGAGGCAGAGCTGTTTCCAGCAGGCCTCAGGGTTGTTGGGCCTGAATGAGAAGGTGAGCTAGGGAGGAGTTACTGGATGCAGGGTGTCATGGCTCGCAGGTTCCCTGATGCCTTTTTTTCTCTGTGCGTGTAGGTGCGGAGCAAGGCGGGGAGCGTGTTGCTCGTGTCCTGGAGGAGGAAGCGGCGCCTAGAGCAGAGGGGCTGTCGCGCTGCTCCGTCCCCATTGCCCGCTGTTCTGCTTTGACAGGTGCTGGGAGGGCCCGGGGCTTGGGGCACGTAGCCTGGCATTTGGGATGGGCGAGTGAAGCGGGTAAAGGTGTTGGGGGGACAAGGGGAGGGTGGTGCATTGCTGTGGAGAGGTGTGCTTTTTGGCACCCCTCAGGGAGTGATCTTGTCTATGCGTTTGCAGGTTTTTCTGGGAAGTTGTGGAGAGGAGCAGCTGAGTGCCCCTCTAGGACTCTGGGCAGGTGAGGGAGGAGGTTTGTCAGGTCTGAGATATATTATGCTGTGCCTGAGTGGTGTCTTGCCTCTTGATAATGGCTTTTGCTCTGCTTTTTTGGGTGCTGTTCCGGCCTTTTCTGGGAGGGCACGTGACGGAGCATTTTGGTGGAGGGCATTCTTACTGCATGCAGCAGGTTTGTGGTGTGTGGCCTGTTGACAGAGTTGCGTTTTGCGTTTTCCAGGTACTGAGGATGTTGCCCTAGCCACGATGCAGACATTTGGAATCTGTGTGCCGCAGGTGAGCAGCTCTTTGCGCTCTGGTGGAGGTGACTCTTGCTACCAAGGCTGTCGGTGACAGGCAGTGGAGAGACCGCTTTGCTTTGGCAGGGGATGAAGGTGAACGGGTCACCCTGAGGAAGACAAAAGAGGATGCGCATCGTCTGCCATTGAGGACGTCCGTCAAGGCCCGTCGGTGACCTACCGTGCCTGCACAGCTAAGTAGAGAGGCAAAGGGTGTTGGGGTGTCATGCGCGTGTGGCTGTACGCGTGTGTGTGAAAGGGTTCAGCTACCGTTGAGGATGTGTTGTAAAGAGTGATGGTGACTCAGAGCACTGCAGACGCTCAGCTGACTTGCAAAGGGTGTTGGGGCGTCCGGACAGAGGGCGCTGCCACTGAGGGCAGATCGGAGGCCTCTCGCTCACGAGCGCGGTGTGCGAGGCAGAGGCAGGGGGTGTTGTGGTGCTAGGGCCTGAACCGCAGGCCCAAGTCAGAGTTGACTTACAGCTGAAGACAGCTCTGCCTTTGTGAAAGTATGAAGAACTTGCCTGTAGAACCACGTGTGACGACTCGCGTGTGTTCCCACCAGATTGCTTATGCTACTCTGCACGTAGGCTTGTAGGACTGTAACTTTTGTAGGTTCTCATGCACGTGTTTCTGGCCTTGAAGGAAGCTTTCCCATCCGAAGCCGGGGCCCTGGCCAGGTCCTGGTCCCGGATGATAAGGAAAGTAGGACAATACCAGATGTTACCGCTCACAAAAGAAAAGGCAAGCTTTGCCCATTTGGTTCTATAAAAGCTGGGCCCTCTTGCTGCGACTTTGGAGACCTCGCTTACGGGTGGACGCACCGCGTAAGACCTCCCAGTTGCCGGGAAGGTTCTCCAAATCCTCGCTGCAACAGGGGCTCCCCAGCTGCTGCGGATCTGGATGATGCTACTATTTTTAGGCAATTGGTGACTTATCTTTTTCTTAATTGCTATCCTCTTGCTCGTATAGTAAGGGTTGAATGCTTCACCTTGCTCGTTTAGTCTGTTTTTAAAACCTGGTGTATAGTAAGTTTATTGTTTTGTTAGATGTATCACTTTATTTCTGTATTATTTGATGTTAAGAGCAAATGCGACCATTCCTCTCTGTGTCTGGTTCTTTCTGCCCCCCGCCCCAATCGATTCACAGAACAGGTGTGAGTGTAGGAACGTGAGGGTATGTGAAAACGGACAGCTCCAGCCTGTCTGAGGTTTGTATCGTAGCTTTGCTCTGTCTTGCTCGAGTCCTGCTGTTGCCCTCGCTGCTTGGGCTACTAGAGCGGGTCCCATACTGTGCGGTGCTAGCGTTGGGAGGCATCCGTTGTCTTGTGCTGGCTTCGCTCGCCAGCATCGTACAGGCAGATGGCAGCTGGTTTTGTGCGGCCGGACAAAAGGGGCAGGCTGTTGTCTGTGGGCAGACATCTTTCTGCCTGACTGCGTGTGTGTGTGTGTGTGTGTACATGTCTTGTCCTTTTTGTGTGGTGGGGTGTTGCCAGGCTCCCTCTTGGTATCTGTTTTTCCTCTGCTTTTTCAGGTGCTGTGGGGGCCTTTTACCTTCCCGGCTGCAGGTTGGAGGTGAGGCAGAGTGACTGGATAGAATGGTGTGTCACTAGATCTAGGAGTAGTCAACCCTGCCCAATGGATGAGTCACTTGACTTGCGTTTGTTCTAGGTGTCATCACTGCCCTGATATTGGAGTGAGGATCTGACACTGTGCAGGTGAGCAGAATGACAGCAATGCTTTGGGGCACACTGTGTTTTTGGATGAGGTGGGAGCTGACTGTTTACAAGACTGACTACTTGTGCTGCAGTTGGGCAGGCGACAGGGGTGAATGGAGTGTCCAAAATAAGAAGATTGAAGAAGATGCGTCTGCCAGTTGAGGAGAGCTCCCGAAGTCCTGCGGTGACCCGGAGCCCTCTGAAAGGTAAGTGAAGGGGTAGAAGGTGCTGGGCTGCCTCAGGGGTGTGTGTTTGTCACCCCCTCAAGATGTGCTTTTCTCTTGTTGTGGGCAGATTTTGTCAGGCCTTGCTGAGAGAAGGTGCGTGGGCTGACAGAGCCCGAGCAGGTGAGAGGGGAAACCTGTGTGCGCATTGCTCCTGTTTGGGGCAGAGGCTGTTGCCAGTTGCCTCTCACTGATTGGCTTTTCCTCTGCTTTTTGAGGTGATGGGCTGGCCTTTGCCTGTTGTGGATGAGGGTTTGAGGTAAGCGGGACTTATTGGGTATAATGGTGCGTCAGGACTTCTAGGACTAGTCATCCCTGTGTAGCACAATAGTCATTTGGTAATGTTGTTTTTTCTAGCTGTTACAGGTGTCATGGCATCTCCAGCACCAGAGCGAGGATCCCGCACGACACAGGTGCGTACAGTGATGCTTTGGAGGAGGGTGTGTTTGTAGCTGATACCGGAGGTGATTGTCACGGGGGTGACCACTTGTACTCTGTTTTGACAGATTGCGAAGATGAAATGGGCACCTGAAGTAAGATCGAAGGGGATGCATCTGCCATCTGAGGATCCCTTGTCAAGTCCTGCATTTTCCCAGAAACTTGGAAAAGGTAAGGGAAGGGTTAGAAGGTGTTGGCTTATCTGGAGTGTGTGCCTGGAGTGTGTGCTGTCAGGCTATCTAGTATGGTTGATGGTCTGCTCGTTTGGATGACTGGTCAGCGAAGGTGTGATGCTTTGGGTGTTGCACAGAAGAGTGTGGGTTTGCTGGGACAGGCATTTCCAGTGTTTTTCTCTGTGGTGGGTGTTGCAGCTCTGTGCTGTTTTGCTCAGGTCTTGAGATTGCTCTTGTTCTTTGGGTTTTGGCATGTTTCTAGCACTAAGGCAAAGAGGAAGAGTGGTTGGAAAGAGAACGTTGCTATCTCAGGGCTTTCTTGGTGCCTTCCCGCCTTGCGCCGCCCCCCTCTGCCGCCTTGCGCCGCCCCCCTCTGCCGCCTTGCGCCGCCCCCCTCTGCCGCCTTGCGCCGCCCCCCTCTGCCGCCTTGCGCCGCCCCCTCTGCCGCCTTGTGCTTTTTTTGGTTGTTTGGTTTTTTTGACATCCTCCTTTACTGGTTTTGGGTCAAAGCCCCAGCTCCTTATTGCTTGCATCTTTGGGCTCAGTCTTTTGTCCTTAACTGGCCTCTTTTTGCTCTGGTATTTGAATGTCTTGAGGGTTTCCTACAGCATCTGTGTGCCTGTGTTGTGGTAGATTACAGCTTTCTGCATGAGTGTGTGTGTGTGTGTCTTAGGGGGGTTTCTGTGTCTCAGTGTGCGGGTCGGGGTGTCTGTGTTCCTGTGTGTGTGTGTGTGTGTAGCTGGGTCGGGGTGTGAGGCTGGGTCTGTGTATGTGTTTCTTTGCTGGGCTGCATGTCTGTGACTGTGCATGGCTGTGTGTGGCTGTATGTGTCTGCAGGTGGCTGGGGGCTGGGTGTGCATCCATGTCTGTCTGTGGGTCAGTGTGTGTCTGTGTGGGTGTGTCTCAGTGTCTTTGTGTCTGTGCGTGTGTGTGTGCATCACTGTGTGTCTGTGGGAGGGATCGGGTGTCTATCAGAGTGTCTTTGGGTGTGGGTGTCTGCATTGGTGTGTGCGGGTGCGTGGGTGTGTTCATGTGTGTCAAGCTGTGTGTGTCTGCTTGTGGCTGTCTGAGTGTCTGTGGGTGTGGATGACTGAGTGTCTGTGTGGGGGTGTTGGTATGGGTGTCAATGTGCGTGTACGTCTGTGGGTGGGTGTGTATTTGGGTGGGGCTGTGGGGGTGTATGTGTGGGTATCTCTGGGTGGGTGTCTGTTAGGACAGCTGTGTATCTGGCAGTGTGTCTGGGGTGTGTGTGTTGGGATGGGTGTAGGTGTCTGCATGTATGTGCATATGTGGGTGTGTCTATCTGGGTGGGGGTGTGTCTGGGTGTGTGTGGGTGTCTGGGGGAGGCTGTGTGCATGTGTCTGGGGGTGGCTCTTGGTGAGTTTTGTCTGTGGGTGTCTGGATGTGTGTGTGTGCATGTGTGGGTATTTGGGTGTGGGTATCAGGATGGGTGGCTGTTGGGGTGGGTGTGTGTCTGGGTGTCTGTGCATGTGTGGGTGTCTGTCAGTGTGCGTGTGGGTGTCGGGGTGCGTGTGTAGGGGCGTGGGGGTGTCGGCGTGAGCGTCAGTGCTTGTGTGTATGAGTGTCTGAGGGGGTGTGTGCGTGGCTGTGTGTATATGTGTGGTGTATCAGTGTGCTGGTGTGTCTGGGTGTGTTTGTCGGAGTGCATCTGGGTGGGGATGTCTGTGTGTGGGGATGTGGGGATCGGGGTGTCTGTGGGTGGGGGTGTCGGTGCGTCTGTGTGGGGGTGCGTCTGTCTGCGCGCGTGTGTCTGTGCGTGTGTGTCTGTGTCTGAATGCGGGGGTCTGTGCGTGCGCGTCTGTGTGTGTGTGCGCGCCTGTGTGGGTGGGTCTGTCTATGTGTCTGCGTGTGTGTGTGTCTGCGTGTGTGTGTCTGTGCGTGTGTCTGTGCGCCTGTCTGTGTGGGGGTGTGCCTGTGTGTCTGCGCGTGTGTGTCTGTCTGCGGGTGTCTGTGGGGGTTTCGGTGTCTGTGTGCGTGTGTCTGTGCGTGTGTCTGTGGGTGGGGGTGTCTGTGCGTGGGGGTGTGCCTGTGTGTGTGTCTGTGTGGGTGTGTGTCTGTCTGAGGGTGTCTGTGTGGGTGTGTGTCTGTCTGCGGGTGTCTGTGGGGGGTTTCAGTGTCTGTGGGGGGGGGGTGTCTGTGTGTGTCTGTGGGGGTGTGCGTGTGTCTGCGCGCGTCTGCGCGCGTCTGCGCATGTGTCTGTGTGTGTCGGTGTGGGTGTCTGTGGGGGTGTCTGTGCCTGTGTGTCTGTGTGCGCGTCTGTGGGGATGTGCGTATGTGCCTGTGGGGGGTGCCTGCCTGTGGGCGTGTCTGTGGGTGTGTCTGCATGTGCGCATCTCCGTGTGTGTGCCTGTGTGTGTGGGTGTGCTTGTCTGGGGGGGGGTCTGTCTGTGCATGTGCAGCTGTGTCTCTGTGCGTGCGGCTGTGCGCGTGTGTCTGTGCGCCTGTCTGTGGCTGTGTGTGTGCCTGTGTGTGTCTGTCTGTGGGGGTTGTCGGTGTCTGTGTGTGGGTGTGTCTGTGTGTGGGTGTGTCTGTGCCTGTGTGTCTGAGTGTGTGCGTGCGCCGGTCTGTGTGGGGGTGTGTGGGTCTGTCTGTGGCGGTGTGTGCGTCTGTGGGGGTGCGTCTGTGGGGGTACCTGCGCGTGTGTGGGTGTCTGCGTGTGTGTGGGTGTCTGTGTCTGTGGGGGTGTCTGTGCGTGTGTGTGTGTGTCTGTGTCTGCGTGTGCGTCTGCACGTGCGTGTCGGGGTGTGTGGGAGTGTCGGGATGTCTGTGTGTGTCTCTGTCTCTGCACGTCTGTGTCTATGCACGTCTGTGTGTCTGCGTCTGTGAGTGTATGCGTCTGTGGGTGTCTGTCTTTCTGTATGTGTCTGTGTGTGTGCGCCCGTCTGTGTGTGGGTCTGTGCGTGGGGACGTGGGTGTGTGTCTGCGCGCACGTGTGTGTGTCTGCGCGTGTGGGTGTGCGTGTGTCTGTGGGTGTCTGTGGGGCTGTTGGTGTCTGTGTGTGTCTGTGTCTGCATCTGCGCGTGTGTGAGCGTGTCTGTGGGTGTCGGTGTGTGCGTCGGTGTCGGTGTCTGTGTGTCTGTGCACGTGTCTGTGCGCGCATCTGGCTGTGTGTGAGTGTGTGTGTGGGTATGGGTGTCTGTGTGTGAGTGTGGGGGTGTCTGTGTGGGGGTGTCTGTGTGCGTGTGCATCTGCATCTGTGTGTGTATGTGTGTCGGTGTGTGTGGGAGTGTCTGTGTGTGTGTCTGCGTCTGCGGGTGTGTGCGTCTGTGGGTGTCTGTCTTTCTGTGTGTGTGTCTGTGTGTGCCCCTGTGTGTCTGTGTGTGCCCCTGTGGGTCCGTCTGTCTGTGTGTGGGGGGGTGTGTGGGGGGTGTGTCTGCGGGGGTGTGTGTGTCTGTGTGTGGGGGTGTCGGTGTCTGTCTGTGCGTGTGTGTCTGCATGTGTGTGTCTGAGTGTGTGTGTGTCAGTGTGTGCGTCAGTGTCAGTGCGTGTGGGGGGGGGTGTGTGTGTGTCTGTCTGTCTGTGCGGGTCTGTCTGTGCGTGCGTCTGTGCATGTTTCTGTGTGTGTGTGTCTGTGTGCATCTGTCCGTGTGGGCGTCTGCGCGTGTGTGTCTGTGGGGGTGTCTGTGTGTCTCTGGGGGGTGTGTCTGTGTATTTGTCTGTCTGTGTGCAACTTGGGTGCGTCTGTGGGAGTGTGGGGGGGTGCCTGCCTGTGGGCGTGTCTGTGGTTGTGTCTGTCGGTGTGTCTGTGTGTGTGGGTGTGTGCCTGTCTGGAGGTGTCTGTCTGTGCGGGTGCGGCTGTGGCTGTGTGCGTGCGGCTGTGCGTGTGTGTCTGTGCGCCTGTCTGTGGCTGTGTGTGTGCGTGCCTGTGTGTGTCTGTTTGTCTGTGGGGGGGGTGTCTGTGTGTGGGCCTGTCTGTGTGTGTGCGCCTGTGTGTCTGTGGGTCTGTCTGTGTGTGGGGGTGTGTCTGCGGAGGTGTGGGTGTCTGCGTGTGTGGGGGGGTGTCTGTGGGGGTGTGCGTCTGCGCGTGCGTGTGTGTCTGCGCCTGTGTGTCTGAGTGTGTCTGTGTGTGTTGGTGTGTGCGTCGGTGTGTGTGGGGGTGTAGGTGTCTGTGTGTGTCTGTCTCTGTCTGTCTCTGTCTGTGTGTGTGTCTGTCGGTGTGGGTGCATCTGTGGGTGTCTGTCTGTGTCTGTCTGCGTGTGTCTGTGTGTGCACCTGTCTGTGTGGCTCTGTGGGTCTGGGTGTGTGTGTCTGTGTGGGGGTGTGTCTGTGCGTGTGTGTGTGTCTGTGTGTCTGTCTGTGTCTGTGCGCGCGTCTGTGCACACGTCTGGCTGTGCGCGTCTGGCTGTGTGTGTATGCGGGTGTGGGTATGTGTGTGTGGGTGTCTGTGTGCGTGTGTGTCTGAGTATGTCTATGTGTGTCGGTGTGTGTGGGGGTGTCTGTGTGTGTCTGTGCGGGTCTGCCTGTGCGCACGTCTGTGCGGGTGTCTGCGTGTGCGGGTGTCTGCCTGTCTGTGGGTGTCTCTGTTTGTGCCCCTTTGGGTCCATCTGTCCGTGTGTGGGGGTGTGGGTGTGTGTGGGGGGGTGTGTGAGTCTGCACGGGTGTGTGTCTGTGGGTGTCTGTGGGGGTGTTGGTGTGTGTGGGTCTCTCTGTGTCTGCGTGTGTGTCTGAGTGTGTCTGTGTGTGCGTCGGTGTCAGTGCGTGTGGGGGTGTCTGTGTGTCTGTCTCTGTGCGGGTCTGTCTGCGCGCGTCTGTGCGCTTCTGTGCGTGTTTCTGTGCGTGTGTGTGTCTGTGCGTCTGTCCGTGTGGGCGTCTGCGCGTGTGTGTCTGGGGGTGTGTCTGTGTGTGTGCGTGTTTTTGTGTGTGTGTGTGGGTGGGTGGGTGTCTGTGTGGGTGTGGGGGGGTGTCTGCGCAGGTGTCTGTGTGGGGGGGTGTCTGTGTGTGTGGGGGTGTCTGTCTCTATGTCTCTGTGTGTCTCTGTCTCTGTGTGTGTCTGCGTGTCTGTGCATGTCTCTGTGTGTGTGCGTGTGTGTCTGTGTTTGCGCGTGCGTCTGCATGTGTGTGTCTGAGTGTGTGAATGTGTGGGGGTGTCGGTGTGTGTGGGGGTGTTGGTGTGTCTCTGTGTGTGTCTGTGCGGGTGTGTCTGTGCGCGTGTCTGTGTGTGGGTCTGTGTGGCTGTGCGCCTGTCTGTGGGTCTGTGGGTGTCTGTGGGTGTCGGTGTCTGTGTGGGGGGGGTGTGTGTCTGTGGGGATGTCTGTGCCTGTGTGTGTCTGTCTGTGTGTGTCTGTGTGTGTGTGTCTGTGTGTGTGTGTGTTTGGGTGCGACTGTGTGCGTCTGTGGCGGTGTGCATCTGTGGGAGTGGGGGGGGTTCCTGCCTGTGGGTGTGCCTGTGTGTGTGGGGGGTGTGCCTGTCTGGGGGTGTCTGTGTGTGCGTGCGGCTGTGCGTGTGTGTCTGTGCGCCTGTCTGTAGCTGTGTGTGTCTGTCTGTAGCTGTGTGGGTCTGTCTGTGTGTGGGGGTGTGTCTGCGTCTGTGTGTGCGTCTGCGTGTGTCTGTCTCTGTCTGTCTCTGTGTGTGTGTCTGCATCTGTGTGTGTGTCTGTGTCTGTCGGTGTGGGTGCATCTTTGGGTGTCTGTGTGTGACTGTCCGTGTATGTCTGTGTGTGCGCCTGTCTGTCTGTGTGTGTCCGTGTGGGGGTGTGTCTGTGGGGGTGTGTCTGTGCGTGTGTGTGTGTCTGTGGGGGTGTCTGTGTCTGTGTGTCTGTGCGTGCGTCTGTGCGCGCGTCTGGCTGTGCACGTCTGGCTGTCTGTGGGCGTGTGCGTCTGTGGGCGTCTGTGTGCGCATGCGTCCGTGTGGGTGTCTGTGTGTGTCTGTGTGCGTCTGCATCTGCGTGTGTGTGTGTCTGCGCGTGTGTCTGAGTATGTCTATGTGTGTCGGTGTGTGTGGGGGTGTCTGTGTGTGTGTCTGTGTGGGTCTGTGCGCACGTCTGCACGCGTCTGTGTGTCTGTGCGTGTCTATGTGTCTGCGTCTGCGGGTGTGTGCCCCTGTGTGTCTGTGTGTGCCCCTGTGGGTCCATCTGTCTGTGTGTGGGGGTGTGTGGGGGGTGTGTCTGCAGGGGTGTGTGAGTCTGCGCGGGTGTCTGTGGGGGTGTCGGTGTCTGTGTGTCTCTCTGTGTCTGTCTGTGCGTGTGTGTCTGCACGTGTGTGTCTGAGTGTGTCTGTGTGTGTCAGTGTGTGCGTCGGTGTCAGTGCATGTGGGGGTGTCTGTGTGTGTGTCTGTGTGTGTCTGTGTGTGTGTCTGTGTGTGTGTCTGTGTGTGTGTCTGTGTGCGGGTCTGTGTGCGGGTCTGTGTGCGGGTCTGTCTGTGAGCGTCTGTGGGTGTGGGTGCGTCTGTTGGTGTCTGTCGGTGCGTGTGTCTGTGCGTGTGTCTGTGTGGGTGGGTGTCTGTGTGGGTGTGGGAGGTGTCTGCGCGGGTGTCTGTGGGGGGGTGTCTGTGTGGGGGGGGTGTCTGTGTGCGTCGGTGTGTGCGTCGGTGTCTGTGTATGTGGGGGTGTCTGTCTCTGTGTCTCTGTGTGTCTGTGTGCGCGTCTGTGTGTGTCTCTGTGTGTGCGTCTGTGTGTGTGTGTGTCTATGTCTGTGTGTGTGTGTCTGCGTTTGCGCATGCGTCTGCGTGTGTGTGTTTGAGTGTGTGGGGGTGTTGGTGTGTGCAGGGGTGTCGGTGTGTGTCGGTGTCTGTGTGTCTCTATGTGTGTCTGTGCGGGTGCGTGTGCGCGTCTGTGTGTGTCTGTGGGTCTGTGCGCCTGTCTGTCTGTGGGGGTGTGTGTGTCTGTGGGGGTGTCAGTGTCTCTGAGTGTCTCGGTGTCTGTGGGGATGTCTGTGCCTGTGTGTGTCTGTCTGTGTGTGTGTTTGTCTGTGTGCAACTGTGTGCGTCTGTGGGAGCGTGGGGGGTGCCTGCCTGTGGGCGTGTCTGTGGTTGTGTCTGTGTGTGCGTGTGCGTGCCTGTGTGTGTGGGTGCGCCTGTCTGGGGGTGTCTGTGCGGGTGTGGCTGTGGCTGTGTGCGTGCGGCTGTGCGCGTGTGTCTGTGCCTGTGTGTGTGTGCGTGCCTGTGTGTGTCTGTTTGTCTGTGGGGGGTGTCTGTGTGTGGGCGTGTCTGTGTGTGTGCGCCTGTGGGTCTGTCTGTGTGTGGGGGTGTGTCTGCGGGGGTGTGGGTGTCTGCGTGTGTGTGTGTGGGTGTCTGTGGGGGTGTCTGTGTGTGCGTCTGCGCGTGCGTGTGTGTCTGCGCGTGTGTGTCTGAGTGCGTCTGTGTGCGTCTGTCTGTCTCTGTCTGTGTGTGTATCTGTGTGTGTGTCTGTGTCTGTCGGTGTGGGTGTCTGTGTGTGTCTGTCCGTGTCTGTCGGTGTGTGCGCCTGTCTGTGTGGGTCTGTGGGTCTGTCTGTGTGGGGGTGTGGGGGGTGTGTCTGTGGGGGTGTGTCTGTGCGTATGTGTGTGTGTCTTTGGGGGTGTCTGTGAATGGGGGTGTCTGTGTGTGTCTGTGTGTGTGTCTGTGTCTGCGCGCGTCTGTGGGTGTCTGTGAGTGTGTCTGTGAGTGTGTGGGGGTGTTGGTGTCTGTGTATCTGTGTATGTCTGTCTCTGTGCGGGTGTGTCTGTGTGCGGGTGTGTCTGTGCGCGTGTGTGCGTGTCTGTCTGTCTCTGTGTCTGTGTGTGCATCTGTGTGTCTGTGTCTGTGTGTGTGCGCGCCTGTCTTTGTGTGGGGGTCTGGGTGTGTCTCTGCGCGTGCATGTGTGTCTGGGGGTGTCTGTGTGGGGGGTGTCTGTGTCTGTGTGTCTGTGAGAGTGTGCGTGTGTCTGTGGGGGTGTGCGTGCATCTGCGCGTGTGTGCGTGCGTGTCTGTGAGTGTGTCTGTGAGTGTGTCGGTGTGGGTGTCTGTGTGTGCGTGGGTGGGCATGGGTGTGCGTCTGTGGGGGTGTGCCTGCCTGTGGGCGTGTGGGTGTGTCTGTCTGTGTGTGTCTGTGTGTGAGTCTGCATGTGCGCATCTGCGTGTGTGTGCGCGTGCGGCGGTGTCTGTGTGTGTGCGTGGCGCGGTGTCTGTGTGTGTGCGTGGCTGTGTGTGTCTGTCTGTGGGGGGTGTCTGTGGGTGTGTGTCTGTGCGTGTGTGGGTGTGGCTGGAGGGTGTCTGTGGGTGGGTGTGTGGCTGTGCGGGTGTGGCTGGGGGGTGTCTGTGTGGGGGGGTGTGCGGGTGTCTGTCCAGGTGGGTGGGTGTGTCGGGGGGGTGGGTGTCTATGGGTGCACGTGTGGGTGTCCGGGTGTGCGTTTGTGGGTGTGTGTCCATGCATCTGTGTGCGTGTGAGGGTGTCTGTCTGTGGGGCGGGTGTCTGTGTGCATGTTTGTGTGTGGGTGGGTGTCCATGTGTGGGCACGGGGGTGTGTCGGGGTGGGTGTGTTGTCTGTATGCATGTGTGTGTGTGTGTGTGTCTCTGCGCATGTCTTTGTGTGCGTCTGCATGTCTGTGTGCGTGCATCTGTGTGCGCGTGAGTGGCTGTGTCTGGGTGTTTGTGTCCGTGTGTGCACGTCTGTGTGTGTGGGTGTCTGTGTGTGTGGGTGTGTGTGCATGGGTGTCTGTCTGAGGGTGTCTGCGCGGGGGGGTCTGTGTCTGTCGGTCTCTGGGTGGGGGTGTCAGTGTGGGGGGTGTCAGTGTGGGTTTATCCGTGTGTCTGCATTTGTGTGTGTGTGTGTGTGCACGTGTCTGTCTGGGGTGGGTGTCAGTGTGTGGGTGGGTCTGTGCATGGGTGGGTCTGTGCATGGGTGGGTCTGTGCATGGGTGGGTGTTCATCTGTGTCCATGTGTGTGAGTTGATCTGCGTTTGTGTGTCTGTACTTGTGTGTGTGGCTCTTTGTCTGTGTCCACGTGTGTGTGCGGGCATGCATGTGTGTCCATGTGTTTCTATGTGTGTTTGTGTCTGTCCATGTTTGTCTAAGGGGGTGTGTGTCTATCCATATGCATGTCTGTGTGGGTTTCTGCTTGTGTCTGTGGGTAGCCATGTCCATCTGTGTGGTTGGGGGTGGATGTGGGTCTGTAAGTGAGTGTGTGTGCGCGTGCAAGCGTGCCTCTGTGTGTTTATCAGTGTGTGCCCGTGGGTGTCAGTGGGTTTCTGTGTCTGTGGGTTGTCCGTGTGCCTGTGTGCATGTCTTTGTGTCTGTGTGTGTCTGTCATATTCTGCGTCTCTCCATGTATGTCCATGTCTGTCTGCACAGAGTTTGGTCCAGGGGCTGGGTTTTTCCAAGCAGGGCTGCTTGGGGGAGCTACACAGTAATTGGAGCTCCCTGCTCCTCCTTCCCTCTTTGTCTTCTTGGTTACCTGCTAGTAAATGTTACCTCTTCCCCTAGTAATTTTATTCCTATTCTTTCAATAATTCTCTTTCACTCCAGGTAATAATTCTCTTTTTGTTCACCTAATAATGCTCTTTCTCTCTGGCTTATACTTCTCTTCTTCTGCTGGCAATAATTTTCTTTCAATTTCCATCATAATTCTCCTGGTCTCCTGCAAATAATTCTCATCCTATCCAGCTAATACTGTTATTGGTAATCTCTCCAAAATTCTCTTTCACTCCAAGTAATAGTTCCTCTTATTCTCCTAATAAATCTCCTCCTACTCATAATTCTCTGTGTCTCCCACTTATTATATTATTCCTGCTTACCCAGTAATTCTCTTGCACGCTGAGTTAGAAGTCTCCTCTTATTCCTGTAAGAAAACTCTTCTTCTCCAGCTAATACTTTTATTCCTCTCTTGGTAATAATTATCTTCCTATTTCCCTCATACTTCTCTCAATCCCCCGCTAATAAATATCTTTGTCTCCTGCTAATAATTTTATTCCTATTCTCCCGATAATTCCCTCCCACTCCAGGTAATAATTCTCTTTGGATTCCCATAATAAATCTCTTCTTCTCCTGCTGATTTTTTTTTAAACTCTTCTGCTTATAATTTTATTCCTATTCTCCCAATAATTCTCTTTCAATGCAAGTAATAAATCTTTTTTTTATTCTGCTAATAATTTATTCTTTTCACACTAATAAATCTCTTCCTCTCCCCCTAATAATTTTATTCCTATTCTCCCAATAATTCTTTTCCAGTGCAAGTGATCAATTTCTTTTTATTCCCCTAATAGCACTCTTCCTTTCCAGCTAATATTTCTCCTCTTCTCCTGGTAATAATTATCTCATTTCCCTCATAATTCTCTTGGTTTCCCACTAATAAATCTCCTCCCCTCCCGCTAGTATTTTTATTTGCATTCTCTCAGTAATTCTCTTTTTCTTCCCCCTATAGTTCTCTTGCCCCCACTCTGATATATTTTTTCTCATTCTCCCAGTAAATCTCCTTGACTGCAGGCAATAATTCTCTTTTTATCCCCCTAATGCTTGTTATTCTCTCCTAATCATGAATTCTCATCCTCTCCCGTTAATAATTTTATTTCTATTCTCCCAGTAATTTTCTCCCAATCCAGGCAATAATTCTCTTTTTCTTCTACTAATAATTGTGGTCTTCCCACGCTAATAAATCTATTCCTCTCCCGCTAATAAATTTATTCCTATTCTATCAATAAATCACTTACACGACCAATAATAATTCTCTTCCTACCCTCCCTTATAAATTCTCTTCCTTTCATGCTTATAATGCCTGTCCTCTCCTAATAATATTAATCCTCTCCCACTAATACATTATATTTCTATTATCCCTATAACTCACTTTAATTCTATGTAATAATTTTCTTTTGCCTCCCCTAATCATTCCCTTCCACTCCCACTCAAATCTCTTCCTCTCCCACTAATTATTTTATTCTTATTTTCACAATATTTCTCTTTCACTCCAGGTAATAACTGCGTTTTCATACCCCTAATAATTCTCCTCTTCTCCTGATAATGCTTCTCTACCTCTCCCACTATAACTCTCCTCTTCTTCTGTTCACCATTCCCTTCCTCTCCCATTAATATTTTTATTCCTAATCTCCCTAGAATTCTCTTCCGCTGCAGGTAATAAAACTCTTTTTATTCCCCTAATAAATCTCTTCCTGTGCTGCTCATAAATCTTGTCCTCTCCTGCTATTAATGTTATTCCTATTCTCTCAATAATTCTCTTTGACTGCAGGTAATAATTCTTTTTATTCCCCTAATCATTCTCTTCCTCACCTGCCCATAATTCTCTTCCTCTCCCACTAATAATTTCACTCCTCTTTGCTCAATAACTCTTTTCCATGCCAGATAATAATTATCTCTTTATTCCCCTAATAACGCTTGTCCTCTCCAGGTAATATTTCCCCTCTTTTCCTGGTAATAATTATCTTCCCATCTCCCTCGTAATTCTCTTGGTCTCCTGCTAATACATCTCATTTTCTCTCTCTAATTATTTTATTCTTATTCTCCCAACAATTCTCTTCCACTGCAGGTAGGAATTCTCCCTTTTTATCCCCCTAATTATTTCCTTCTGCTCGCTCTAATAATTATATCCCAATAACTCACTTTCACGCCAGGTAATAATTTTCTATTTATTTCCCTAGTCATTCCCTTTGGCTCCCAGCTCATAAATTTCTTCCTCTCCCGCTAATAATGTTTTTCCTACTCCTCTAATACATACCTTTTACTCCAGTTAAATATTCTCTTTTTCTTCCCCTAATAATTCTCTTCAGTTTTGTCTAATTTTTCTCCTCTTCTCCCACTAATGTCTCTCTTCTATTCTAGTTAATAATTCTCTGCATTTCCCCACTGTCATTGTCTTGCTCTGCTGTAAAGTCTGTTCCTCTCCCGCTAATACATTTATTCCTACTCTGATAGTCATTTTCTTACTATTTTGCTAATCATTTTCTTCCTATTGTCCTAATAAAAGTCTCTACTTTTCCCACTTTAATTCTCTTCCTCCTCTTTTAAGAATTCTCTTCCTCTCCTGCTCATCATTATCTTCCTCTTTGCCTAAGAATTCTTTTCTATTTCTCTGATCGCTTTCCTCACATTCTGCTAATATTCTCTTTCTCTTCCCACTAATCTCCTTTTCTCCTGATCACTGTCTTCCTATTCTGCTAATAATTTTCTTCCTCGCTGGCTAATGCTTCTCCTCTTCTCTCACTAATAATTTTCTACTTTTCCCAGTATCATTCTCTTCCTCTTCTGTTAAGAATTCTCTCTGCTACTAATAGTTCTCTTCCCCTCCCACTAATAATTTCATTCTTCTTCTCCTTATCATTTTCTTTCTCTCGAGCTACAAACTCTCTTCTTATAGCCCTAAAATTTTTCATAAACGCTAAAAACTCCCTTTCTATCCCCCAAAATAGTTTTTTACTATCATGCTGTAAAATGCTGCACTCGGAAAGCCATAGCGGCAGCGAGGGAAGGAGATATCAAATACCGTTTTAGCTATACGCCCGACTCCGGCGGTATCCGATTCACAAACGGTCGGTGGACCGTAGGCCCGATCGCCTTCCTAGGCGCGAATCGAGTTCCCAAATAGCACGATCAGCTCTAAGCTCATATCCGGCAGTATCAGATTCACGAACGGTCTGTCAACGGTAGGTCCGATCGCGCCCCCCAAACAAGCGGAGTTCACAAACAGCACGATTTATTCAAATGCAACATTTTCAAAGCAGGTTTCGGGTGTCAGTACAGGAAATTCTGTACTACAGCGTGGGGTTTTTAGCTAGCTCTGAACACGCTCCATACAAACGTGCAGTCATCGCTCACCCCAGAAGATGGGAGAGGGCCGTCAGTCTCGAGTCTCCTCGGGCGGCGTCCCGACCCCAGGGGAAGAAAGGGGGTCAGCCCGTCGACTGACCCAGGAGTTACGATGATTTCCTCCCCGCTGCTTTTTCCTCCTGAGTTCACCTTTTATACTTTTCTTTATATTCAGGTGGAGCTTGAGTGACTAGAGTCATACTTAATATTGTTATTGATTGGTTAAAAAAAAAAAAAAAAGTTTCTCGCCTTCATTTAAACGTACAGTCAATTGACAATCTATAGCGTGTGCTCAGTGAGGAGCAGTCTTATCCTGGAGGTAGGTAACTTTTGGGATGAAGGTGCATTTGGACATTATAATAAGCAAAGTTCAAGCAAAGTTCATCCGAAAGGAGCGATTTCCCACCTTTGCTGGCTCAGCACCCGACGTTATCATGTATCTCCCATCGGACAGCTACCGTGCAGCTCATCAGCGGCCCAGCACAGGGAGCGCCACAGAGTTTGGCCGCGGTATCTTCGCTCCGCTCCAGCCTCCGTTACTCCCCTTTGCCGCCGCGAGGGGGACAGATTGTGTCGCCCAGGGAACCGTGGAGAAGCAGAGTCCCCGCGTACCAACCGTTCCGGAAGCGGCAGCTACGTATCACCCCCAGGCAAGCTTTTGTAATGCCAAAACTTCTGTTAGGCCCTAGTTTCTCTCAGTTCCCGCTTTCAAACAGTTCTTCTACACATGCCAAATATTTTTATCATCGTGCTCCTAATACCGCATTCCCCAAATTCCCCACAAATAAATCTCTTCCTCTCCAGCTAATATTTTTATTCCTACTCTCCCTCTTTTTCTCCACTTAATTCTCTTCCTATTCCATTAAATTTTTCTTCCTGTTCCTCCAATAATTCTCTTTCTATTCTACTATTAATTCTCTTGCTCTCTGGCTAATACTGCTCCTCTTTTTCCACTGTATTTGTTTTCCTCTCTTGTTAGGAATTATGTTCCTCTCCTGGTAATACTTTTCCTCCTATTTCTATAGGATTTTTTTTTAATATTCTGATAATAATTATCTGCCTATTCCCCAATAATATTCTTCCTGTTCCCTAATACTTCTCTTCCTCTCCTGCTAATAATGCTCCTCCTATTATACTCATTATTCTCTTCCCGTTTTCCTGTTAATTCTCTTCCTATTCCATTACTAATTCTACTCCAATTACTATGATAATTTTCAACTTAATCCTCTAATGATTCTTTTTATTCCGCTATTAATTCTCCTCTTCTCCAGCTAATGCTTCTCTTCTTTGCCCACTGTAGTTCTCTTCCTTTTCTGTTAAGGATTATCCTTCTCTCCCGCTCATGCTTTTCTTCCTATTTTGATAACCAATTTCTTACTATTCCAATAATCTGCCTATTCCTCTAAGAATTCCTTTCTAATCCTCTAATAATTCTCCTAGTCACGCTAATACTTCTCTTCCCGTTCCCCTAACAATTCCCTTTTATATTCCTCTAATAATTTTCTTGCACTCCCGCTAATAATTCTTTGTATTCCGCTAATTATACCCTTCCTCTTCCCCTAATAATTCTCTTATTTTTCCGCTAATACATCTCTTCTATTTCCATGAGGAAAATTCTCCTAATCCCCTGATCATTTTGTTCCTATTCTGCTAAGAATTGTCTTCCTATTCTCCTAATAATTCTCTTCCTTCGCCACTAATAATTTTATTCCTCATCTCCCAGTACTTATCATTTAGTCCCATTAAAATTCTTTTTATTCCCCTAGTGCTTTCCTTCCTTTCTGGCTAATTCTTGTCCTCTTCTCCCACCAAATACTTTTCCTATTCTCCCGCTAATAATTCTCCTCTTGTTCCCCTCACGATTCTCTTCCTCTTCCCTATTAATACTCCTACTATTACACTAATTATTCTCTTTCTATTTTCCCGATAATTCTCTTTCTCCTCTGCTAATAATTTTCTTCCTATTCCACAGATAATTCTCTTCCTATTCCTCTAAAAGTTCTCTTCCTATTCTGCTACTAATTCCCTTCCTCTACAGCTGATACTTCTTTCTCCCGCTAATAATTCTGTACTTTTCACACTATAATTATCTTCCACTTGTTAAGAACCCTCTCAAACTCCCACTAATCATTTTCTTTCTTTTCCGATAGCGATTCTCTTCCTATTCCCCTAATGATTCCCTTCTAATCTTCCTAATGGTTCTCCTCCTCTCTCGCTAATAAATCTCTTCCTATTCCCCCTTATAATTGTCTTGCTATTCTCCTAATAAGTCTCTTCATATTCCCCTGATGATTTTCTTCCTGTTCCCCTAAGGATTCCCTTCCTATTCCTTTGATACTCCTCTTTCTCTCCAGATAGTAATTTTCTACCCTACCCACTATCATTCTCTTCCTTTTCTGTTAAGAATTCTCTTTTCTCGCTAATACTGTTCTTTCCTTCCGGTAACAATTTTATTCTTATTCTCCTCCTCTTTTTGTTTCTCTTGAGGTAATAATTCTCTTCATAGCCCTAAAACTTCTTTCTCTGCCCCTAAAAACTCCCTCTATTTCCCTAAAAATTCTTTTCCCCTCCCGCTAAGAATTTCACTACCCCAGAATCATAGAATGCTTCAGGTTGGAAGGGACCTCTAGAGGCCATCTAGTCCAACCCCCCTGCACACGCAGGGTCACCTAGAGCACGCGGCACAGGACCGCATCCACGCGGGTTTGGAAGATGTCCGGAGAAGGAGACTCCGCAACCTCTCTGGGCGGCCTGTTCCGGTGCTCCGTCACCCTCGCCACTGAGGAATTTTTCCTTAAGTTTCTGGAACTTTTGATGCTTCTGTTTCTACTACCACGCCCCTAATAAATCCTTCTCTCCTGCTAATAATTCTATTCCCCCAATTCTCCCAATATTTACATTATACTTCTGTTAAAAATTCTCTTTTTATTCCCCTGATGATTCTCCTCCTCTCTGGTTAATTCTTCTCATCTCCCACTAATACTTCCATTCCAGCTAATAGTTCTCTCCTTTTCCTATTATCATTCTCTCGCTCTTCTTCTCGGAATTCTTTTCCGCTCCCGCTAACGCTCGTCTTCCTACTCTGATGATTTTTTCCTACTCCCCTAGAAATTCTGTCTGTATCCCTCTCAAATTTCCCTTTCTATTCCCTTAACAATTCCCTTCCTCTCCCACCAAAAATACTCTGACTACTCCCCTGACTATATACTATTCCTCTATTAATTCTCTTCCTATCGCCCTGAACATTGGCTTCCTCTCACACTAACAATTCTCTACCTCACCCACAATAATTCTCCTCCTCTTCCCTTAAGCATGCTCTTCCTCTCCCGTTAATATTTGTTTCCCTCCCGCTAATAATTTTATCCTTATAGACACCATTTTCCTTCTCTTGAGCTAATAATTGTTTCTATAGCCCCCGAAGTTCTTTCTCGCTAAAAACTCCCTTTCTATTCCCCTGCGTCTTTTCCTCTCCCGCTCCAAATATTGTTACCATTTCCCTAATACCTGTCTTCCTCTCCCTCTAATAAATCTTTCTCTCCCGGTAATAATTTTATTCCTATTCTCCCACTACTAAGATTTTACTCCAGTTGAAAAAAATCTCTTTTTATTCCCCCTAATACTTCTCTTCCTCTCTGGCTACATCTTCTCCTCTTTGCCCAGCAAAACTTCTCCTGCTAATAAATCTGTTTCCCACAACAATTCTCTTCCTCTCCTGTTCAGAATTATCTTCTTCTCCCACTACCACTTCTCTTTCCCTCCTGCTAATAATTTTATTTTTCTCATAATTTCACTTGTCTTGAGCTAATACTTCTCTTTTTGTAGCCCTAAAAGATTTCTTTCTCTACTGCTAAACTCCCTTTCTATTCCCCCAAATATTCTTTTTCTGTTCCTCTAATAATTTTATTACCCCTCCCCTAATACTTTTTTTTCCTCTCCTGCTAATAAATCTCTTCCTCTCCAACTAATAATTTTCTTCTAATTTCCCAATAACTATAATTTACTCCAGTTAATTATTCTTATTGATCGCCTAATAATTCCATTCCTCTCTGGCTAATTCTTCTCTTTTTCTACTTCTAATACTTCTCTTATTTCCCCACTAATCCTTCTCTCCTTCTCCCCCAGTACTTCTCTACCTTTCCCCCTATCTTTCTCTTCAAGAATTCTCTTCCTCTCCCCCAATACTTTTCCCCTTCCCCTAATAATTTTAGGCTTATTCTCTATTTTCTTTCTCTTCAGGTAATAATTCTTTTTTGATAGCCCTAAAAAAAAAAAAAAATCTATTTCTCCCGCTAAAACATCTTTCTCTACCGATAAAAATTTCTATTCCTAAGAACAGAAATTTCTGCTAAGAATTCCCTTCCTATTTCTTAGTGCTTCTGTCTCTGCTGCTAATTTTCTTCCCATTCCCCTAATAATTCTTTCTCTCAAGCAATTAATTCTGTTCCCCTTGTCCTTCTCTTTCTCTACAACTAGTACTTTTATTCCTATTCCCCTAAAAATTCTTTTCCTCTCCTGCTCCTTATTGTCTTTCTCTCTGATAATAATTTCATTCCTATTCCCCTAATAATTCTGTTTCCCTCCTGTGAATAACTATTTTTCTCTCCCCCAATACCTTTCTTTCCCTCATGTTAATAACTCTCTATCTATTCCCCTAAAATTAGTCTTCCTCTAACACTAGTATTTCTCTTCCTCTCTCGCTAAGTTCCCTTTCCCTCTCTGACATTTCTTCTCCTATTCCCCTAATACTCGGCCTTATCTCATACTAATCCTTCACGTCGTCTCTCGCTAATAATTCCCTTTCTATTTCCCGAAAAATTCTTTTCGGCTCATACCTTTCTCCTGCTAATAATTCTCTTCCTACGCCCGTAATACTTCTACTCCTACTCTCCTAATCTATAGCTATTAATGCTCTTTCTCTCCAGCCAATAATTCCCTCGCTCTCCGCCAGTTATTCCCTTTCTTGCCCCGTTATTTCTTTTTCTCTGTTTCCATTAACTATCTTCTCTACAGCTAATAAATCCCTTTCTCTCCCACTAATAATTCCATTTCCATTCTCCTAATAATTCTTTTTCTCTTCCTAACAATTCCCTTCCCCTTGCACAAATAATTCTCTTCCTATTGCACTAATAAATGTCTTCCTATTTGCTACTAATTTTCTTTCTCACTAACAATTCTCTTTTTATTCCTCCAAAATATCTTTCTCTCTTCCTCTCTCCCTCAGAATTACATTCCTATTCCCTTAATAATTTTGTTCCTCTTGTATGCGTAATTCTATTCCTATTTAGCTAATAATTTTCTTTCTCTCCCAATAATAATTCTTTCCCTCTCCTGCCGCTCATTAACTTCTTAAGCGGCTAATAAATCTTTCACACCCCCTAAAATTTCACTTTCTCTGCTCATATTAATTCTGTTTCTCTCCTGCAGATCTTTCCCTTTCTCTCCCATTAATTATTCGCTTTCTCATCCACAAATTATTCATTCTCTCACACTAATAATTTCTTTCCTATTCCATTAGGAATTTTTTTCCCTCCTGGTAATGCTTTTCCATCCCTCCTGCTAATAATACTTTATTCCCATATACTGTTGTTCACCCGCTAATATATCTTCTCCTGTCCCAATAATAATTCTCTTCCTCTCCCATCAATATTTCCCTTTCTCACCTCCTATTCATTATCTTCCTCTCCATTAAGACCGCCGTGAAATTCAACACCGTTCTCTCCCGCTAATTCTTCGCTGTCCTTTCTCGCCAAGAATTCCCTTCTTCCCCCGCCAAGTATTTTCTTCCCATTCCCCTAATAATTCCCTTTCTCTCCAGCCAATAATTTTATTCCCGTTTCCCTAATAATTATCTTCCTGCCCGGTAACATTGCCCTTTCTCTCATGCTAATTACTTGCTTTCTCTGCTCCGATTAATTCCCTTTCTCCCATACTAATATTTCCCTCTCCCTATTCCTGCTACTTATCTTCCTCTCCCACTCATCTCTTTCTGTCTTTTCACTAAAAATTTCCCTGTCCCGGCAATAATTCTCTCTCGCTCCCAATAATAATTCTCCTCCTCTCCCACTAATAATGACCTTTCTATCCCGCTAATACTTCTCCTACTCTTCCCATAAAAATATGATTTCTATCCTGCTAACAATTCCCTTCTCTCTCACTAATAGTCCTACTCTCCTACTAATTCTCCTTCTGTGCCCCTAATAAATTTCTTTCCCCTAATAAATTTTCTATTCCCTCAAAAGACATTCTTTTTCTATTCCCTGAAAAAAAATTCCTTCCTCTCTCACTAGTTCACTTCCGCTTCTGCAATACTTCTTTTCTGCTCCTATTATCTTCTTCCCCAATTAAGAATTTTCTTTCTATTTCCCTAATAATTTTCTCCCTCTCCCCAATAATAATTTTCTTCCTATTTCCCTAATACTCCCTTTCATCTCCTGCCAATCATCGTGTTTCCCTCTCTGTTCTTATTTGTTATCTTCCTCTCCTGCTTACTATTTCTTTTCTCTCTCGCTAATAATTCTCCTGCTCTCCACCGATTAAATTCTCCTCCTCTCCTGCAAATAGTTCCCTTTCTTGGCCCCTAATATATTTCTTTCTCTTCTCCTAATAATTATTCTGCTCCACCTAATAATTCCCTTTATTCCTGCTCATCATGCTATTCATATTTCCATTCCCGTATAATTTCCTCTTCAGCTAATAATTCTCTTCCTTTCACGCTCATAATTCCTTATTTTACTCAGATTTCTCTCGTGAACGTGTGTCGCCCTCCCGCTAATAATTCTCTATTTGCTGTAAAAACCTCTTCCTCTCCTGCCAAAATGCCCCTCTTCCCCTCCCCACAATAAATCTTTCTCTCGCACTAATCATTCTCTTGCTCTTCCCCCAAAAACTTCTTTATCTTGCTATGAAATGTCTTATTCTTCCTCTAATGATTTTGTCACTTTCACTAATGATTCTTCTGCTCACCCCTTCTTAATTCTTTCTCATCTCCTCATAATTTTCTCTTGCTAATAATTTTTCTGGTCCCCCAACATTTTCTTTTCTTCCCGCTAATAACTCTTTGTCTTGACACCTAATAATTCTCTTTATCTGCCCATAATTAATCTCTCTCTCTCCAGCTTATAAATCTGTCTCGGGCCAAATATTTCTTTTCTTCTCCTGCTAATAGTTCTTTCTCCCCGCGCAATACTTCTCTTTATCTCCTCCTCTTCATTATTGTTCTCTTCCGCTCATAATGCTCTTCCTCTCCCGCTAATCGCATTCTTTCTTGCCCGCTCATAATTTTTAATTCCTCTGCTAACAACTCTCTTATTTCCCCCACTAGTAACAACAGTTCTCGATGCCTACTTGCTCTTTTTTAAAACCACCAGTAAATCTCTTTCTCACTCACACTTCTCATTTTTCACTTCCTTTATTCTTAACTTTTTCTCTGTCCTCACTAATTCTTTTTCTTTACTTAATAAATCTTTCTCTTCCCCTGCATTCTCTTCCTTTCTCCTCCACATACTTTTTTTTCTTCTCCCAGTAGCTCTCTCTATCCTCCAGAGAGTTCTCTCTCTCCTCCCTGCAAGCTTCTTTGGTTTTGCCCCCTAAAAATTCTTTTGGTCTCCTCTCCCCGCAATAAAACATTTTCAATGCACACTTTAGTAGTAGATAGGATAAGAAGAATTTCAATAACAGACCTCTTGATATTCTGAACACGGGAGCTGCAGTCTCAGTAGTCCTGTCGAGGGTCTGTTTCATCACTGCAGCATTTCTCTCTCCTATGCTCCCCGCTTTACCTAGGGAAGGAAGACCCTTGGGGTGGCCCCCCCACCTGTATTTATGGCTGTGATTAGCGGGCCCCTCCCTTTGCAAGGGCTGCTGGGTAGGGCGGCGGGTGGCGTGAGGGCTACATAAGCCCAGGGCCGGGGGCTGAGGAGCTCATTCTGCTCTCGCTTTCCTCTGGGAGTGCAGGGCTTGAAGGGCCCTGGAGGATAGCAACTGTGGAGGGATTGAAGTTCTCCATGAGTATTTATCCTTGTTTTCGGAGAAGAAAGGGTATTTTGCACAATAAGACTGCCGAAGGGCATCAATGGAGCTGTGAGCTGGTAGGAGCTCTAGAGGGTTTAAAAAAATTTTTTTTTCTTTTTTCTTTTTCTTGGATTAGTGTCTTCATATGGGGTATTTAGGCGTTCTGAGTCTCCAGCTGTATGTTTTTTTAGGCATTAGTCTTTTGTCTGTTTGTTTTTTCTATGATTTGATTTAGCCTCCGATGAAGGTAAATCTAAAGAAATTTGCAAGAGATCTAGATGTTTTTGAGATCTTTGTCTTGTTGCCCAGCAGTGATCCAGAACCTTGAAAAGTAAAGTAGAACAGTAAATGCGATGAACAGGATGTGATTGGTGTGTGAGGCTGGTGTTTGGGTCCTTTAGAGGAGAAAGGGTGGGTTCGCTAGGGCAGGTAGCTCCAGTCCGTGTCTCAAGGGTGCGTGTTGTAGCTGTGTGCTGTTTTGCTCAGATCTTGAGCTGGCTCTTGTTCTCTGGGGTCCAGAACGCATCTGGCACTGTTTCAACAGCAGTGCCGTAGGCATCCTTTGTCTTTCAGACCGATCTGAGCAATCATCACGGTGCCAGCGCGCCATGAACACAGCTAAGGGGCGATCTCTGCCTCCGACTCTTGGTCTCGGCCGTCTGTAGACGTTCATCTTGACGATCATCTTTGGGGCCTAACCGACTGCATTTTCCTCTTCGGAGGCTAGTCTTGTATTG
Source organism: Tinamus guttatus (assembly GCF_059628265.1). Lineage (NCBI taxonomy): Eukaryota > Metazoa > Chordata > Aves > Tinamiformes > Tinamidae > Tinamus > Tinamus guttatus. The sequence goes on from NW_028289595.1 coordinate 39,366, forward strand.
TGCCTTCCCGGCATACTTTCAGGATTGTCTTCCCTGCATTATTGCAGCATTGGATCTTTCTAGCCAGTCTCTTCTGCATCGCTCTCTATGGCTTTGCCGGCCCCTTTCTGACACGGGCGCCGGCGATCGGCTCGCTCGGCAGAAGCCCCGATCGATCGGGGCCGCACGGTTCTCATGTCATAGACATTTTGTAGCCCTTGCTACCTTCTGCACAGTAATGGTTCTTTTTTTGTGTAAGGCTTTTTTCTGTCCTCTGATATTTGTGTGCGTGGCGGTCCGTGTGGGGCTGGAGCCGCCTTACCTGTTGAAGTCGGCCGTAGTAGCGCATGGAGATCGGAAGCGATGGCCCGTAGAGGTAATCGGTCAGCCTGCACACGATCTACCTGATGTGTTTAAGTATTTTGGCACAGGGTCAGGTTGTCTTCCCTGCATCGTTACAGCATTGTATCATTTCTGAAGGTCCTTTCCTCATCGTGGGCTTAGCTGGCCCCTTTTTGACACGAGTGCTGGCATTTGACTGCCTCGCTCGTGCCCAGCATCGGGGCCGCGTAGCTGTGATTGTCGCAGGATTTTTCTAGTCCTCGCCATCTTCTGTGCAGTAATAGTTTATCTTTGCATAGGGCTTTCGTCTGTTTGTCCCGTGATGTTTGTGTGTGTGGCTGTACGTGCGGGGCTGGAGCTACCTTGCCCGTGGGAGTCGGCTGTAGTAGCACACAGAGGTTGGGAGCAAAGGTCTGGAGGAGTGATTGGTCAGCATGTCAGTTACCTGCTTGATTGATAAGTTTATTGTGGGTGGGACAGTTGTCTGTGGGTCTGGCAGGTAGGCATTGCTTTGCTTTTGAGATGTTAGAGCTGTGTTCCTAGAGTTCCCAAAGGAGCGTGAGTAAGAAAAGGTCCTGCCCTAAGCAAATGTGCTAGAGGGTTGTTGGAAGGAGAGCCTTGTGGTCTGTGTGCTTTTTTAATGACTTTTTCCTTTGTGTCCATAGGTGTCGCGTCACGTGGCCAGCAGGTCACCCACGTTCCAGAGGATCACGGCAAGGTGAGCGCGGGCCCCCGAGAGAAAGCAGAGCCTAGCGCGTGGGTGTTGTCCTCCCGGTCCTGTCCTTCTCGTTCGGTCGTGTTCTGTTTTTCCAGGCGCCGCGGCAGGCGTAGCGGCTGCGGAGAATCGTCCCGTGTTCTGCATGGGCTCCCAGAAGAGGTAATGGTGTTGTAGTGGGGTATTGTTGCACATGAGCTGTGGTTCTGTCCTCCCCTTCATTTTTTGCAGCTTGTGCTAAGGGTTGCTGAGAGGAGAAGCTGAGTGAGCAGAAGGAGCCTGAACAGGTGAGATGGGGTGCTTCCATGTCTATGTTTGGTTATTTGTGTGTGGTGAGGTGTGGCCAGGCTGCTCTCGGTGATTTACTTTTTCTTTTCTCTTTCAGGTGCTGTGTAGGCCTTTAGCATTGGCAGCAGAGGACTTGAGCGAGGCAGTGACTGCATAGGATGGTGTGTCAGTAGATCTAGGAGTCGTCATCCCTGCTTAATGAATGAGTCCCTTGGTACTTTTGTTGGTTCTAGGTGTCCTGCGTGTCTTTGCCACCCCGGTACCATAGCGGGAATCTGGCGCCGTGCAGGTGAGCAGAAGGACAGCGGTACTTTGGAGGAGAGCGCCCATCCCGTTGGGGTGGGAGCTGGCTGTTAGAAGCGTGACAACTCCTGCTGTATTTTGACAGGTGGTGGTGGTGAATGGAGCGTCTGAAATCAGATGGGAGAAGATGTTTCTGCCCGTTGAGGATGGCTCCCGAAGCCCCGCGGTGACCCAGAGCCCCACCAAGGCTAAGTAGAGGGATCGGAGGTGTTGGGCCATCCTGACTGTTTGTGTGCACCTAATACGGATGTCTCTTCTGTATGAGTGTGGTGAGAGTGGTGTTTTGCGTATAGCATAGGGGAGAGTGTGGGCTTGCTAGGGCAGGCAGCTCCAGCCCGTGCGTCTATGGTCTGTGTTGTAGCTGTTTGGTGTTTTGAGCAGGTCTTGAGGTTCCTCTTGTTCTATGGTTCCAAAAGGCATCTCGCACTGTACAGCAGTAGTGCTGTAGGCATCGTTTGTCTTTCTGCCTGGCTCGAGTCATCGTCATCATCCTCGTGCCGGCGGATCCCATCTCGCGCCGTGAACGCGGATCGGGGGCGTTCCGTCCCTCCGGGTCGGTCTCTCGGCTCTTTGCGGCCGTTCATCTCGTTCATCTTCTGCGCCATCATCGGAGCCTCGTCGGCCCCACTTTCCTCTTTGGAGGCCGGTCTTGTGTCGTGCCTTTGCGGCATCCTTTCAGGGCTGTCTTCCCTGCATCGTTACAGCGTTGTATCTTTTCTGAAGGTCCTTTCCTCATCATGGGCTTAGCTGACCCCTTTTTGTCACGAGTGCTGGCATTTGACTGCCTCGCTCGTGCCCAGCATCGGGGCCGCGTAGCTGTGATGTGGCAGGATTTTTCTAGTCCTCGCCATCTTCTGTGCAGTAATAGTTCATCTTTGCATAGGGCTTTCATCTGTTTGTCCCGTGATGTTTGTGTGTGTGGCTGTACGTGCAGGGCTGGAGCTGCCTTGCCCGTGGGAGTCGGCTGTAGTAGCGCCCAGAGGTTGGGAGCACAGGTCTGGAGGAGCGATTGGTCAGCATGTCAGTTACCTGCTTGATTGATAAGTTTATTGTGGGTGGGACAGTTGTCTGTGGGTCTGGCAGGTAGGCATTGCTTTGCTTTTGAGATGTTAGAGCGGTGTTCCTAGGGGTCCCAAAGGAGCGTGAGTAAGAAAAGGTCCTGCCCTAAGCAAATGTGTTAGAGGGTTGTTGGAAGGAGACCCTTGTGGTCTGTGTGCTTTTTTTAATGTCTCTTTCCTTTGTGTCCATAGGTGTCGAGTCACGTGGCCAGCGGGTCACCCACGTTCCAGAGGATCACGGCAAGGTGAGCGCGGGCCCACGAGAGAAAGCAGAGCCTAGCGCGTGGGTGTTGTCCTCCTGCTCCTGTCCTTCTCGTTCACTCATATTCTGTTTTTCCAGGTGCCATGGCAGGCGTAGCGGCTGCGGAGAATCGTCCCATGTTCCGGATGGGCTCATGGAAGAGGTAATGGTGTTGTAGTGGGGTATTGTTGCACATGAGCTGTGGTTCTGTCCTCTCCCTTCATTTTTTGCAGCTTGTGGCAAGGGTTGCTGAGAGGAGAAGCTGAGTGGACGGAAGGAGCCTGAACAGGTGAGATGGGGTGCTTCCATGTCTATGTTTGGTTATTTGTGTGTGGTGAGGTGTGGCCAGGCTGCTCTCAGTGATTTGCTTTTCCTTTTCTCTTTCAGGTGCTGTGTAGGCCTTTGGCATTGGCAGCAGAGGACTTGAGCGAGGCAGTGACTGCATAGGATGGTGTGTCAGTAGATCTAGGAGTTGTCATCCCTGCCTAACAGATGAGTCCCTTGGTACTTTTGTTGGTTCTGGGTGTCCTGCGTGTCCTCGCAGCCCCGGTACCGGAGTGGGAATCTGGCGCCGTGCAGGTGAGCAGAAGGACAAGCAGTACTTTGGAGGAGAGCGCTTATCCCGTTGGGGTGGGAGCTGGCTGTTACAAGGGTGACAACTCCTCCTCTATTTTGACAGGTGGCGGTGGTGAATGGGGTGTCTGAAATCCGATGGAAGAAGATGATTCTGCCCGTTGAGGATGGCTCCCGAAGCCCCGCGGTGACCCAGAGCCCCACCAAGGCTAAGTAGAGGGATCGGAGGTGTTGGGCCATCCTGACTGTGTGTGTGTGTGTCTAGTACAGATGTCTCTGTTGTTTGAGTGTTGAGAGTGGTGTTTTGGGTGTAGCATAGGAGAGTGTGGGCTTGCTAGGGCAGGCAGCTCCAGCCCGTGTGTCTATGGTCTGTGTTGTAGCTGTTTGTTTTGATCAGGTCTTGAGGTTCCTCTTGTTCTATGGTTCCAAAAGGCATCTCGCACTGTACAGCAGTAGTGCTGTAGGCATCGTTTGTCTTTCTGCCTGGCTCGAGTCATCGTCATCATCCTCGTGCCGGCGGATCCCATCTCGCGCCGCGAACGCGGATCGGGGGCGTTCCGTCCCTCCGGGTCGGTCTCTCGGCTCTTTGCGGCCGTTCGTCTTCTGCGCCGTCATCGGAGCCTCGTCGGCCCCATGTTCCTCTTCGGAGGCCGGTCTCGTGTCGTGCCTTTGCGGCACCCTTTCGGGGCTGTCTTCCCTGCATCGTTACAGCATCAGATCTCTTCTGAAGGTGTCTTCCTCATTGCTATCTTTGGCTTTGCTGGCCTGTTTTTGACACGGGTGCTGGCATTTGACTGCCTCGCTTGTGCCCAGCATCGGGGCCGCGCAGCTGTGATGCCACTGGATTTTTCTAGTCCTCATTATTTTCTGTGCGGTAATAGTTCTCCTTTGTGTAGGACTTTTTTCTGTTTGTCCAATGATGTTTGTGTGCGTGGCTGTATGTGTGCAGCTGGAGCTGCCTTGCCCGTGGGAGCGGGCTGTAGTAGCGCACAGATTGGCAGCGAAGGTGTGGAGGAGCGATTGGCCAGCGTGTTAGTAATCCCCTTGATCGATCAGTTTATTTTGGGTGGGATGGTTGTCTGTGGGTCTGGCAGGTAGGCATTGTTGCTCTTTTGAGATGTAGAGCAGTATTCCTAGGGTTCCCAAAGGAGCAGGAGTAAGAAAAGGTCCTGCCTTAAGGAGATGAGCTAGAAGGTTGTTGGAAGGGGCGTCTCGCGGTCTGTGGGTTTTTTGATGACTTTCCTTTGTGTCCGTAGGTGCCGAGTAACGGGGCCGGCGGGTCGCTTGCGTTCCAGAGGATCGCGGCGAGGCGAGCGTGGGCCTGTGAGAGAAAGCGGAGCCTAGCGTACGGGCGTTGTCCTCCCGGTCCCGTCCTTCTCGTTCCCTCGTGTTCTCCTTTTCCAGAGGCCGAAGCGGGCGTAGCGGCTGCGGAGTGTCGGCCGTCGTTCTGGACGGGCTCACAGAGGTAAAGGTGTTGTAGCACGGTATTGTTGCAGAAGGGGTTGTGGTTTTTGTCATCCCCTTGAGGTGTCCTCTCTCTTTTTTTTGCAGGTCGTGCTAAGGGTTGTTGAGAGGAGAAGCTACGTGGGCAGGAGCCAGAACAGGTGAGAAGGGATGCTTCCATGTGTGTCTTGGGTTATTTGTGTGCCGTGGCGTGTTGCCAGGCTGCCTCTCGGTGATTTGCTTTTCCTTTTCTTTCAGGTGCCGCGTAGGCCTCTAGCATTTGCAGCCGACAATATGAGGTGAGGCAGCGTGACCGGATAGAACGGTGTGTCAGTAGATTTAGGAGTAGTCATCCCTGCTTAATGGATGAGTCACTTGGTACTTTTGTTTGTTCTTAGGTGTCATTCATGTTGTTATAGCCCTGATACCGGAGCGGGGATTCGGCACAGTGCAGGCGAGCAGAATGACAGCAGTACTTTAGGGGAGAGCGCTTACGCGGAAGAGGCGGGAACTGGCCGTTACGAGGGTGACCGCTCGTTCTCTGGTTTGACAGGTGACGGTGGAGAATGGTGCGCCTGAAATAAGATGGTAGATGATGTTTCTGCCAATTGAGGATGGCTCTTGAAGTTCTGCGTTGATCCAGAGCCCCGCCAAAGCTAAGTGGAGGGATAGGAGGTATCGGGCTGCCTTGACCGTGTGTGCGTGCGTAGCACCGGCTTGTCTAATACGGATGCCTCTTTTGTTTGAGCGATACGAGGGTAGCATCTTGGGTGCCGCACTGGAAAAAGCGGAGGGTGGGCTAGAGCAGGCACCTCCAGCCCGTGTCTCTATGGTCTGTTGTTGCTGTTTAGTGCTTTGCTCAGCTCCTGAGGCTTTTATTCTCAACAGAGAGGGTGGGGGAAAAGGGCTCCTGCCCTTATAAAAAGTTGAGTTAGAGAAGAGGTGAAATGAGGGTGTTGTGCTTTGTGGCCTTTCTTGATGACTTTTTTTTTTTTCAGTTGCTCACAGGTGTCATGCAGAGAGCGGATCGCTCGGGTTCCCGACAACCTCGGCAAGGTGAGCGTCGCTCTGCGGGAGGGAACGGAGCTTATAGTAAGGGGGTGTCGTCCGGCTACCGCCGACCCTCTCGCCCGCTCGCGTTCGGCTTTTACGGGCCGCCCCTTTTTGGTGCGGACGGCGTTGTCGGCGGCCTCTCGCCGATTTGCCTTTCCTCTGATACTTCAGGAGGCGAGCCAGCCTTTGCTCCTTGCGGATGAGGGTTGGAGGTGAGGGTGACTGAGTATACTGGTGTGTCAATAGTTTTAGGACTAGTCATCTCTGTGTAGCAGATTAGTCACTTAGTAATATTGTTTGTTCTAGGTGTTACAGACGTCATGGCATCTCCTATACCAGAGTGAGGATTTGACATGATGCAGGTGGGTAATGTGACGGCGGTGCTTTGGGGGAGGCTGTTTTGTAGCTGGTCCCGGAGGTGACCCTCACGGGAGGTGGGCGCTTGTGCTGTGTTTTGGCAGGTTATGAAGTTGAACTTCACTTTCATGAAGTTGAAATGGGTACCCGAAGTAAGATTGAAGAAGATGCATCTGCCTGTCAAGGATGACTCCCAAAGCACTGTGAAAGCTAAGTGAAGGGATAGAAGTTGTTGGGCTGTCCTGAGTGTGTGCCGCCCGGCTATCTAGTACGGTTGTCTCTCTCAGAGCGGTGCGTGAGCGATGTTTTGTGTGTTGCCCAGGAGTCGGTGTGGGTTTGCTGGGACAGGCAGTTCCAGTGTCTTTCTGGGGTGTGTGTTGTAGCTTTGCCGTTTTGCTCGAGTCTTGAGGTTGCTCTTGTTTTTTGTTGGTTTGGCATGCGTCTAGCACTATGGCAAGTAGGAAGTAGGGGAATGTGACAGCAGTAGCCTGGAGCAGTGGTTAGCCTGTGTTGCCTGCTTGATGTATCGATTGATTTTTGAGGTGCAGGGAGAGGTCTGTGAGGCAGGTGGTGGGTTTGTTTTTCAGATGGAGAGCAGTGTTTGCACGTTTCTTCAGAGATGGGCAGACAAGGGGTCCTGTCCTAATGAGAAAATGAGCTTGAGAGTGGTTGGAAAGAGAATGTTGTCATTTGTAGGCGTTCTCGTTGCCCCTCCGCCTTGCGCCGCCCCCCCCTCTCCCGCCTTGCGCCGCCCCCCCCTCTCCCGCCTTGCGCCGCCCCCCCCTCTCCCGCCTTGCGCCGCCCCCCCCTCTCCCGCCTTGCGCCGCCCCCCCCTCTCCCGCCTTGCGCCGCCCCCCCCTCTCCCGCCTTGCGCCGCCCCCCCCTCTCCCGCCTTGCGCCGCCCCCCCCTCTCCCGCCTTGCGCCGCCCCCCCCTCTCCCGCCTTGCGCCGCCCCCCCCTCTCCTGCCTTGCTGGTTTTGTCAAGGCCCTGGCTCCTTATTGCTTGCATCTTTTGTCTCAGTCATTTGTCCTTAGCCATTCTCTTTATGCTATGGCTAGTGCTATTTGAATGTTGTAGGGCTTGTCTAGAGTATCTGAGTGTGTAGTGGTGGGTTGGGGCTTTCTGCCTGATGGTGTGTGTGTGTGTGTGTATGTTTCCTCATGTATGTATGTGGCTGTGTGTACATGTCTTGTTCTTTTTGTGTGGAGTAGAGTTTCCAGGTTCCCTCTTAGTGATCTGTTTTTCCTCTGCTCTTTCAGGTGCTGTATGGACCTTTTGCCTTCACAGCTGAGGAGTTGAGATGAGGCAGAGTGACTGGAGAGAAGGATGCGTCACTAGATCTAGGAGTAGTCACCCCTGCCCAATGGATGAGTTGCTTGATTTGTGTGTGTTCTAGGTGTCATCACAGCCCTGATACCAGAGTGAGGATCTGACACAGAGCAGGTGAGCGGAATGACAGCAGTACTTTGGGGCAGACTGTTTTTGTGAGTGAGGTGGGAGCTGTCAGTTTATACAGGTGACCACTTGTGCTGCGGTTTGGCAGGTGATGGAGGTGAACAAGGCCACCAAAATAAGAAGACTGAAGAAGATGCATCTGCCTGTCGAGGATGGCTCCCAAAGTCCTGTGGTGACCCCGTGCCCTGTGAAAGCTAAGTGAAGGGATAGAAGGTGTCGGGCTGTCTTGAGCGTGTGTGCATCTTGAGCGTGTGCTGCCAGGCTATCTAGTATGGTTGCCTCTCTTGGATGAGTGGTGCGTGAGTGATGATTTGGGTGTTGCACAGCAGACAGTGTGGGTGTGTTGGGGCAGGCAGGTCTGGTGTGTTTCTCTGGTCTGTGTTGTAGCTGTGTGTTGTTTTGCTCAGGTTTCAATGTTGCTCTAGTTGTTTGGGTTTTGGCATCCATCTAGCACTATGGCAAGTAGGAAGTAGCATAATGTGGCAATAGTAGCCTAGGGCAGTGATTGGTCAGCCTGTGTCTTCCTTTTGATTTGTTGGTTGATTTTTAAGAAGCAGGGATGGGTTGATCAGGCAGGTGGGTGTGTTGGTTTGTTTTTTCAGATGCAGAACAGTGTTTGCAGATCTTTCAAAAGAGATGGGAGGACAAGGGGTCCTGGCCTAATGAGAGAGTGAGCTTGAGAGTGGTTGAAAAGAATGCTGTCATCTGTGGGTCTTCTCCTTGACTTGTTGCCTTGCGCCGCCCCCCCCCGCCTTGCGCCGCCCCCCCCGCCTTGCGCCGCCCCCCCCGCCTTGCGCCGCCCCCCCCGCCTTGCGCCGCCCCCCCCGCCTTGCGCCGCCCCCCCGCCTTGCGCCGCCCCCCCGCCTTGCGCCGCCCCCCCGCCTTGCGCCGCCCCCCCGCCTTGCGCCGCCCCCCCGCCTTGCGCTCTTTACTGGTTTTGTCAAGGCCCTGGCTCCTTATTGCTTGAATCTTTTTGTCTCAGTCGTTTGCTCTTAGCTAACCTCTTTATGCTATGGCTGGCGCTATTTGAATGTTGTCAGGCTTGTCTAGAGCAGCTCAGTGTGTAGTGGTGGGTTAGGGCTTTCTGCCCGATGGTGTGTGTGCATGTTTGCTTGTGTGTGTGTGCGGTTGTGTGTACATGTCTTTTTCTTTTTGTGTTAGGTAGAGTTTCTAAGTTACCTCTTAGTGATCCGTTTTTCCTCTGCTCTTTCAGGTGCTGTATGGACCTTTTGCCTTCACAGCTGAGGAGTTGAGGTGAGGCAGAGTGACTGGAGAGAAGAATGCGTTGCTATATCTAGCAGTAGTCACCCCTGCCCAATGGATGAGTTGCTTGATTTGTGTGTGTTCTAGGTGTCATCACAGCCCCGATACCAGAGTGAGGATCTGACACAGAGCACGTGAGCGGAATGACAGCAGTACTTTGGGGCAGACTGTTTTTGCGGGTGAGGTGGGAGCTGATGGTTTACACGGGTGACCACTTGTGCTGTGGTTTGGCAGGTGATGGATATGAACAAGGTGTCCAAAATAAGAAGATTGAAGTAGATGCATCTGCCTGTCGAGGATGGCTCCCAAAGTCCTGTGGTGACCCTGTGTCCTGAAAAAGCTAAGTGAAGGGATAGAAGGTGTCGGGCTGTCTTGAGCGTGTGCGTGTCTTGAGCGTATGCTGCCAGGCCATCTAGTATGGTTGCCTCTCTTGGGTGAGTGGTGCGTGAGTGATGTTTTGGGTTTTGTACAGGAGGCAGTGTGGGTTTGCTGGGGCAGGCAGTTCCAGTGTGTTTCTCTCTGATCGGTGGTGTACCTGTATGGTGTTTTGCTCTGGTTTTGAGCTTGCTCTTGTTCTTTGGGTTTTGGCATGCATCTAGGACTATAGCAAGTAGGAAGTAGTGGAATGTGGCAACAATAGCCTGGAGCAGTGATTGGTCAGCCTGTGTCTCCCTCCAGATGTATTTATTGATTTCAAAGGAGTGGGGCGGGGCGTTGGTTAGGTGGATGGGTGTGTGTGTTTGTTTTTTCAGGTGGAGAGTAGTGTTTGCAGATTTCTCAAAAGAGATGGTCGGACAAAGGGTCGTGCCCTAATGAGAAGGTGAGCTTGAGAGTGGTTGGAAACAGAATGTTGTCGTTAGTGGACTTTGTTGCTGACTTCCCGCCTCGCGCCGCCCCCTTTGCCGCCTCGCGCCGCCCCCTTTGCCGCCTCGCGCCGCCCCCTTTGCCGCCTCGCGCCGCCCCCTTTATTGGTTTTGTGCCCAGGCCTTGGCTCCTTATTCTTTGCCTCTCTTGCCTCAATATTTTGTCCTTAGCTGGCCCTTTTCTGCCATGGGCAGTTGTATTTTAATGTCTTAAATCTTGTCTGGAGTATATGTGTGACTGTGTTGTGGCAAATTAGGGCTTTGTTTCTGTGTGTGGGTGTGTTGGCGTGTGTGTTTCAAGAGTGGTCTGTAATATAGAAGTTACTGGTTGTCCTTTTAGGGTGTTCACGATTGTGCTCATGGACCATTTTACCTAGGGGATTAGGAAGTTGGTGGTTTTAGCTGTTGGAGCGATGATCGCCTCGAGCGGCCAGTGGTATGTTGGTTGGTTTTGGTCATGCTCGTGTCTAATTCTGCATGTGTAATGCCTTTGTTTTTCCCTAGGTTGTAGCTAGCATTTAGAAATGTTTTAACTTTTTTTGAATAAAATCTAGCTGAGGGGTGTGTGTGTGTGTGTGTGTGTGTGTGTGTGTGTGTGTGTGTAATGTGTGTTTTGTGGGTTTGCGGTGGTGGGAATGGTGTTTTTTCTCCTTGGTCCGGCTGCTCTGTGAGGCGATCGTCATCGCCCAAGTTTACCTCAGTGTTTGGTCCCGGGGCCAGAGTTTTCCGGGTAGGGTGTTTTTTGGTGGTGCCGAGTAACCCTGTTACTGGGTGTTTTCTGAACAGGTAGTGGTATTTGCCTATTCCAATAGGATATCTAATGGGTGCCGGTGCTAGGGCTGTTGTGGGTGTGGATGATGCTGCTTGTTTTCCTGGAATGTTGCTAAACTTGCATACTCAATGACCTGTTTTATTTTCCAGGTTGTAGCTAGGATTTAGAAATTTTTAACTTAAAAAAAAAAATCCCAGCCGGGGTTTTTTTTTTTTTTCCCCGGCTGGGTTTTTTTTTTCCTCGGTCCCGGCCACTCTGCGAGGCGACGGTCGTCGCCAAAGTTCGCACGGAGTCAGGTTCCGGGACCGGGGTTTTTTAGGCAGGGAGGTTTTTCGGGGCGCTCGGTAACGCGGTTACCGGGCGCTCTCCGAAAACCCGGTGGCGTTTGCCCATTACCGTGGAAGGCTACGTAGTGCGTGCCGGTGGCCGTGAGCGGGTGTGGTGCGATTGCAGAGGCGGGTGTTGCGATACCTCTGGAACTGATGCAGCGTGTGAGCGTATTCTGTTCTGGCTTCACTTTTACTGTAGGCTGTTACTGCTCCGGTCTTTCTGGGTTTCTTTGCAGGTGCTGAGTATGACGAATGGAACGGTCACACATTCTATGTTTCCTCTCGGGATGGTAAACACGTTTCCTTTTCCCAACAGTTAGTTAGGAAAACACAACTGTAAATATTGCTCCAAAAATAAAAGATGTTGGAGTCTGTGTATTTTTTCTAATAAAGTTGGTTTTGTGGTCAGTCATTTCAAATAAAGATAATTTTGGTGGTGATGGTGTGTGTCTTGAAGTACATGCTTTCCTCTAAAACCTCTTTTTTCCTTGCCCTCTTAAATCTACCGTTTTGCCCTTTCCTCTTTATCCCTATATTTTCCTTTTTTCCCTTAATTTTATCCTTACCCTTGTAAAAATAAGAAGCCTGAATTTTGCAGTCTTCCTATTTTTATTGGGCTGCCTGTGCTCTTTGCTCCGCCTTCCTCTTTGCTCCGCCTTCCTCTTTGCTCCGCCTTCCTCTTTGCTCCGCCTTCCTCTTTGCTCCGCCTTCCTCTTTGCTCCGCCTTCCTCTTTGCTCCGCCTTCCTCTTTGCTCCGCCTTCCTCTTTTGCTCTTTGCTCCGCCTTTCTCTTTGCTCTACCATTCCTGTTTTCCTTTTTTCCTCTTATGCTCTTTTGCTCCACCTTCCTCTTTTGCTCTTTTGCTCCGCCTTGCTCTTTTGCTCTTTGCTCTGCCTTCCTTTTTTCCTCTTTTGGTCTTTGCTCTGCCTTGCTCTTTTGCTCTTTTCCTCTTTGCTCCGCCTTTGTCTTTGCTCTTTTGCTCTTTGCTCCACCTTCCTCTTTGCTTTACCATTCCTGTTTTCCTTTTTTCCTCTTTTGCTCTTTGTTCTGCCTTTTTCTTTTGCTCTTTGCCCTTCTCTTTTGCTCTTTTCCTCTTTGCTCCACTTTCCTTTTTTTGCTTTTTGCTCAAGTTTTCTCTTTGATCTTTTGCTTTTCCTTCCTTTTTCCAAGCATACTAGCTGGGAGTAAAAAAGTAAATAATACCAATAATTAAAATTTCAATTATTATTTGCTTTTTTACTCCCAGCTAGTATCCTTTTCTTGGCTAGATCTCATTGCATATGCAAATGAGCCCTGCCAACATCCTAAATACTTATTATTTTTCTTCTTTTTATACCCTATATACACCTACACAATCACATAACAAAATACACAAGTAACAAGCACAACTAGCAGCAGAATAGGAGATGACACTTACACTTCAGCTTTCAAGATGAGCCTTGCAGCAACACTGAGGACAAAGGCCAAAGCAAGCAGGTGACAGGGCATTAGCACAAAGGGGATCAGACTTTGGGGGTCAAAAGACAAGATCAAGATAAGGCTGACACAATCAGAATTACAGAATGAGGGGTCAGGGAGTTGGGTGACAGTGAGGGGTGAGGGTTAGAAACAGAGAGTTAGGGCTTAGGGCTAGGGTTAGAGGGCGAGGGGTGAGGGGTGAGGGGTGAGGGGTGAGGGGTGAGGGTGAGGGTTAGGGTGAGGGTGAGGGTGAGGGTTAGGGTGAGGGTGAGGGTGAGGGTGAGGGTGAGGGTGAGGGTGAGGGTGAGGGTGAGGGTGAGGGTGAGGGTGAGGGTGAGGGTGAGGGTTAGGGTGAGGGTTAGGGTGAGGGTTAGGGTTAGGGTTAGGGTTAGGGTTAGGGTTAGGGTTAGGGTTAGGGTTAGGGTTAGGGTTAGGGTTAGGGTTAGGGTTAGGGTTAGGGTTAGGGTTAGGGTTAGGGTTAGGGTTAGGGTTAGGGTTAGGGTTAGGGTTAGGGTTAGGGTTAGGGTTAGGGTTAGGGTTAGGGTTAGAAACAGGGTTAGGGTTAGGGTTAGGGTTAGGGTTAGGGTTAGGGTTAGGGTTAGGGTTAGGGTTAGGGTTAGGGTTAGGGTTAGGGTTAGGGTTAGGGTTAGGGTTAGGGTTAGGGTTAGGGTTAGGGTTAGGGTTAGGGTTAGGGTTAGGGTTAGGGTTAGGGTTAGGGTTAGGGTTAGGGTTAGGGTTAGGGTTAGGGTTAGGGTTAGGGTTAGGGTTAGGGTTAGGGTTAGGGTTAGGGTTAGGGTTAGGGTTAGGGTTAGGGTTAGGGTTAGGGTTAGGGTTAGGGTTAGGGTTAGGGTTAGGGTTAGGGTTAGGGTTAGGGTTAGGGTTAGGGTTAGGGTTAGGGTTAGGGTTAGGGTTAGGGTTAGGGTTAGGGTTAGGGTTAGGGTTAGGGTTAGGGTTAGGGTTAGGGTTAGGGTTAGGGTTAGGGTTAGGGTTAGGGTTAGGGTTAGGGTTAGGGTTAGGGTTAGGGTTAGGGTTAGGGTTAGGGTTAGGGTTAGGGTTAGGGTTAGGGTTAGGGTTAGGGTTAGGGTTAGGGTTAGGGTTAGGGTTAGGGTTAGGGTTAGGGTTAGGGTTAGGGTTAGGGTTAGGGTTAGGGTTAGGGTTAGGGTTAGGGTTAGGGTTAGGGTTAGGGTTAGGGTTAGGGTTAGGGTTAGGGTTAGGGTTAGGGTTAGGGTTAGGGTTAGGGTTAGGGTTAGGGTTAGGGTTAGGGTTAGGGTTAGGGTTAGGGTTAGGGTTAGGGTTAGGGTTAGGGTTAGGGTTAGGGTTAGGGTTAGGGTTAGGGTTAGGGTTAGGGTTAGGGTTAGGGTTAGGGTTAGGGTTAGGGTTAGGGTTAGGGTTAGGGTTAGGGTTAGGGTTAGGGTTAGGGTTAGGGTTAGGGTTAGGGTTAGGGTTAGGGTTAGGGTTAGGGTTAGGGTTAGGGTTAGGGTTAGGGTTAGGGTTAGGGTTAGGGTTAGGGTTAGGGTTAGGGTTAGGGTTAGGGTTAGGGTTAGGGTTAGGGTTAGGGTTAGGGTTAGGGTTAGGGTTAGGGTTAGGGTTAGGGTTAGGGTTAGGGTTAGGGTTAGGGTTAGGGTTAGGGTTAGGGTTAGGGTTAGGGTTAGGGTTAGGGTTAGGGTTAGGGTTAGGGTTAGGGTTAGGGTTAGGGTTAGGGTTAGGGTTAGGGTTAGGGTTAGGGTTAGGGTTAGGGTTAGGGTTAGGGTTAGGGTTAGGGTTAGGGTTAGGGTTAGGGTTAGGGTTAGGGTTAGGGTTAGGGTTAGGGTTAGGGTTAGGGTTAGGGTTAGGGTTAGGGTTAGGGTTAGGGTTAGGGTTAGGGTTAGGGTTAGGGTTAGGGTTAGGGTTAGGGTTAGGGTTAGGGTTAGGGTTAGGGTTAGGGTTAGGGTTAGGGTTAGGGTTAGGGTTAGGGTTAGGGTTAGGGTTAGGGTTAGGGTTAGGGTTAGGGTTAGGGTTAGGGTTAGGGTTAGGGTTAGGGTTAGGGTTAGGGTTAGGGTTAGGGTTAGGGTTAGGGTTAGGGTTAGGGTTAGGGTTAGGGTTAGGGTTAGGGTTAGGGTTAGGGTTAGGGTTAGGGTTAGGGTTAGGGTTAGGGTTAGGGTTAGGGTTAGGGTTAGGGTTAGGGTTAGGGTTAGGGTTAGGGTTAGGGTTAGGGTTAGGGTTAGGGTTAGGGTTAGGGTTAGGGTTAGGGTTAGGGTTAGGGTTAGGGTTAGGGTTAGGGTTAGGGTTAGGGTTAGGGTTAGGGTTAGGGTTAGGGTTAGGGTTAGGGTTAGGGTTAGGGTTAGGGTTAGGGTTAGGGTTAGGGTTAGGGTTAGGGTTAGGGTTAGGGTTAGGGTTAGGGTTAGGGTTAGGGTTAGGGTTAGGGTTAGGGTTAGGGTTAGGGTTAGGGTTAGGGTTAGGGTTAGGGTTAGGGTTAGGGTTAGGGTTAGGGTTAGGGTTAGGGTTAGGGTTAGGGTTAGGGTTAGGGTTAGGGTTAGGGTTAGGGTTAGGGTTAGGGTTAGGGTTAGGGTTAGGGTTAGGGTTAGGGTTAGGGTTAGGGTTAGGGTTAGGGTTAGGGTTAGGGTTAGGGTTAGGGTTAGGGTTAGGGTTAGGGTTAGGGTTAGGGTTAGGGTTAGGGTTAGGGTTAGGGTTAGGGTTAGGGTTAGGGTTAGGGTTAGGGTTAGGGTTAGGGTTAGGGTTAGGGTTAGGGTTAGGGTTAGGGTTAGGGTTAGGGTTAGGGTTAGGGTTAGGGTTAGGGTTAGGGTTAGGGTTAGGGTTAGGGTTAGGGTTAGGGTTAGGGTTAGGGTTAGGGTTAGGGTTAGGGTTAGGGTTAGGGTTAGGGTTAGGGTTAGGGTTAGGGTTAGGGTTAGGGTTAGGGTTAGGGTTAGGGTTAGGGTTAGGGTTAGGGTTAGGGTTAGGGTTAGGGTTAGGGTTAGGGTTAGGGTTAGGGTTAGGGTTAGGGTTAGGGTTAGGGTTAGGGTTAGGGTTAGGGTTAGGGTTAGGGTTAGGGTTAGGGTTAGGGTTAGGGTTAGGGTTAGGGTTAGGGTTAGGGTTAGGGTTAGGGTTAGGGTTAGGGTTAGGGTTAGGGTTAGGGTTAGGGTTAGGGTTAGGGTTAGGGTTAGGGTTAGGGTTAGGGTTAGGGTTAGGGTTAGGGTTAGGGTTAGGGTTAGGGTTAGGGTTAGGGTTAGGGTTAGGGTTAGGGTTAGGGTTAGGGTTAGGGTTAGGGTTAGGGTTAGGGTTAGGGTTAGGGTTAGGGTTAGGGTTAGGGTTAGGGTTAGGGTTAGGGTTAGGGTTAGGGTTAGGGTTAGGGTTAGGGTTAGGGTTAGGGTTAGGGTTAGGGTTAGGGTTAGGGTTAGGGTTAGGGTTAGGGTTAGGGTTAGGGTTAGGGTTAGGGTTAGGGTTAGGGTTAGGGTTAGGGTTAGGGTTAGGGTTAGGGTTAGGGTTAGGGTTAGGGTTAGGGTTAGGGTTAGGGTTAGGGTTAGGGTTAGGGTTAGGGTTAGGGTTAGGGTTAGGGTTAGGGTTAGGGTTAGGGTTAGGGTTAGGGTTAGGGTTAGGGTTAGGGTTAGGGTTAGGGTTAGGGTTAGGGTTAGGGTTAGGGTTAGGGTTAGGGTTAGGGTTAGGGTTAGGGTTAGGGTTAGGGTTAGGGTTAGGGTTAGGGTTAGGGTTAGGGTTAGGGTTAGGGTTAGGGTTAGGGTTAGGGTTAGGGTTAGGGTTAGGGTTAGGGTTAGGGTTAGGGTTAGGGTTAGGGTTAGGGTTAGGGTTAGGGTTAGGGTTAGGGTTAGGGTTAGGGTTAGGGTTAGGGTTAGGGTTAGGGTTAGGGTTAGGGTTAGGGTTAGGGTTAGGGTTAGGGTTAGGGTTAGGGTTAGGGTTAGGGTTAGGGTTAGGGTTAGGGTTAGGGTTAGGGTTAGGGTTAGGGTTAGGGTTAGGGTTAGGGTTAGGGTTAGGGTTAGGGTTAGGGTTAGGGTTAGGGTTAGGGTTAGGGTTAGGGTTAGGGTTAGGGTTAGGGTTAGGGTTAGGGTTAGGGTTAGGGTTAGGGTTAGGGTTAGGGTTAGGGTTAGGGTTAGGGTTAGGGTTAGGGTTAGGGTTAGGGTTAGGGTTAGGGTTAGGGTTAGGGTTAGGGTTAGGGTTAGGGTTAGGGTTAGGGTTAGGGTTAGGGTTAGGGTTAGGGTTAGGGTTAGGGTTAGGGTTAGGGTTAGGGTTAGGGTTAGGGTTAGGGTTAGGGTTAGGGTTAGGGTTAGGGTTAGGGTTAGGGTTAGGGTTAGGGTTAGGGTTAGGGTTAGGGTTAGGGTTAGGGTTAGGGTTAGGGTTAGGGTTAGGGTTAGGGTTAGGGTTAGGGTTAGGGTTAGGGTTAGGGTTAGGGTTAGGGTTAGGGTTAGGGTTAGGGTTAGGGTTAGGGTTAGGGTTAGGGTTAGGGTTAGGGTTAGGGTTAGGGTTAGGGTTAGGGTTAGGGTTAGGGTTAGGGTTAGGGTTAGGGTTAGGGTTAGGGTTAGGGTTAGGGTTAGGGTTAGGGTTAGGGTTAGGGTTAGGGTTAGGGTTAGGGTTAGGGTTAGGGTTAGGGTTAGGGTTAGGGTTAGGGTTAGGGTTAGGGTTAGGGTTAGGGTTAGGGTTAGGGTTAGGGTTAGGGTTAGGGTTAGGGTTAGGGTTAGGGTTAGGGTTAGGGTTAGGGTTAGGGTTAGGGTTAGGGTTAGGGTTAGGGTTAGGGTTAGGGTTAGGGTTAGGGTTAGGGTTAGGGTTAGGGTTAGGGTTAGGGTTAGGGTTAGGGTTAGGGTTAGGGTTAGGGTTAGGGTTAGGGTTAGGGTTAGGGTTAGGGTTAGGGTTAGGGTTAGGGTTAGGGTTAGGGTTAGGGTTAGGGTTAGGGTTAGGGTTAGGGTTAGGGTTAGGGTTAGGGTTAGGGTTAGGGTTAGGGTTAGGGTTAGGGTTAGGGTTAGGGTTAGGGTTAGGGTTAGGGTTAGGGTTAGGGTTAGGGTTAGGGTTAGGGTTAGGGTTAGGGTTAGGGTTAGGGTTAGGGTTAGGGTTAGGGTTAGGGTTAGGGTTAGGGTTAGGGTTAGGGTTAGGGTTAGGGTTAGGGTTAGGGTTAGGGTTAGGGTTAGGGTTAGGGTTAGGGTTAGGGTTAGGGTTAGGGTTAGGGTTAGGGTTAGGGTTAGGGTTAGGGTTAGGGTTAGGGTTAGGGTTAGGGTTAGGGTTAGGGTTAGGGTTAGGGTTAGGGTTAGGGTTAGGGTTAGGGTTAGGGTTAGGGTTAGGGTTAGGGTTAGGGTTAGGGTTAGGGTTAGGGTTAGGGTTAGGGTTAGGGTTAGGGTTAGGGTTAGGGTTAGGGTTAGGGTTAGGGTTAGGGTTAGGGTTAGGGTTAGGGTTAGGGTTAGGGTTAGGGTTAGGGTTAGGGTTAGGGTTAGGGTTAGGGTTAGGGTTAGGGTTAGGGTTAGGGTTAGGGTTAGGGTTAGGGTTAGGGTTAGGGTTAGGGTTAGGGTTAGGGTTAGGGTTAGGGTTAGGGTTAGGGTTAGGGTTAGGGTTAGGGTTAGGGTTAGGGTTAGGGTTAGGGTTAGGGTTAGGGTTAGGGTTAGGGTTAGGGTTAGGGTTAGGGTTAGGGTTAGGGTTAGGGTTAGGGTTAGGGTTAGGGTTAGGGTTAGGGTTAGGGTTAGGGTTAGGGTTAGGGTTAGGGTTAGGGTTAGGGTTAGGGTTAGGGTTAGGGTTAGGGTTAGGGTTAGGGTTAGGGTTAGGGTTAGGGTTAGGGTTAGGGTTAGGGTTAGGGTTAGGGTTAGGGTTAGGGTTAGGGTTAGGGTTAGGGTTAGGGTTAGGGTTAGGGTTAGGGTTAGGGTTAGGGTTAGGGTTAGGGTTAGGGTTAGGGTTAGGGTTAGGGTTAGGGTTAGGGTTAGGGTTAGGGTTAGGGTTAGGGTTAGGGTTAGGGTTAGGGTTAGGGTTAGGGTTAGGGTTAGGGTTAGGGTTAGGGTTAGGGTTAGGGTTAGGGTTAGGGTTAGGGTTAGGGTTAGGGTTAGGGTTAGGGTTAGGGTTAGGGTTAGGGTTAGGGTTAGGGTTAGGGTTAGGGTTAGGGTTAGGGTTAGGGTTAGGGTTAGGGTTAGGGTTAGGGTTAGGGTTAGGGTTAGGGTTAGGGTTAGGGTTAGGGTTAGGGTTAGGGTTAGGGTTAGGGTTAGGGTTAGGGTTAGGGTTAGGGTTAGGGTTAGGGTTAGGGTTAGGGTTAGGGTTAGGGTTAGGGTTAGGGTTAGGGTTAGGGTTAGGGTTAGGGTTAGGGTTAGGGTTAGGGTTAGGGTTAGGGTTAGGGTTAGGGTTAGGGTTAGGGTTAGGGTTAGGGTTAGGGTTAGGGTTAGGGTTAGGGTTAGGGTTAGGGTTAGGGTTAGGGTTAGGGTTAGGGTTAGGGTTAGGGTTAGGGTTAGGGTTAGGGTTAGGGTTAGGGTTAGGGTTAGGGTTAGGGTTAGGGTTAGGGTTAGGGTTAGGGTTAGGGTTAGGGTTAGGGTTAGGGTTAGGGTTAGGGTTAGGGTTAGGGTTAGGGTTAGGGTTAGGGTTAGGGTTAGGGTTAGGGTTAGGGTTAGGGTTAGGGTTAGGGTTAGGGTTAGGGTTAGGGTTAGGGTTAGGGTTAGGGTTAGGGTTAGGGTTAGGGTTAGGGTTAGGGTTAGGGTTAGGGTTAGGGTTAGGGTTAGGGTTAGGGTTAGGGTTAGGGTTAGGGTTAGGGTTAGGGTTAGGGTTAGGGTTAGGGTTAGGGTTAGGGTTAGGGTTAGGGTTAGGGTTAGGGTTAGGGTTAGGGTTAGGGTTAGGGTTAGGGTTAGGGTTAGGGTTAGGGTTAGGGTTAGGGTTAGGGTTAGGGTTAGGGTTAGGGTTAGGGTTAGGGTTAGGGTTAGGGTTAGGGTTAGGGTTAGGGTTAGGGTTAGGGTTAGGGTTAGGGTTAGGGTTAGGGTTAGGGTTAGGGTTAGGGTTAGGGTTAGGGTTAGGGTTAGGGTTAGGGTTAGGGTTAGGGTTAGGGTTAGGGTTAGGGTTAGGGTTAGGGTTAGGGTTAGGGTTAGGGTTAGGGTTAGGGTTAGGGTTAGGGTTAGGGTTAGGGTTAGGGTTAGGGTTAGGGTTAGGGTTAGGGTTAGGGTTAGGGTTAGGGTTAGGGTTAGGGTTAGGGTTAGGGTTAGGGTTAGGGTTAGGGTTAGGGTTAGGGTTAGGGTTAGGGTTAGGGTTAGGGTTAGGGTTAGGGTTAGGGTTAGGGTTAGGGTTAGGGTTAGGGTTAGGGTTAGGGTTAGGGTTAGGGTTAGGGTTAGGGTTAGGGTTAGGGTTAGGGTTAGGGTTAGGGTTAGGGTTAGGGTTAGGGTTAGGGTTAGGGTTAGGGTTAGGGTTAGGGTTAGGGTTAGGGTTAGGGTTAGGGTTAGGGTTAGGGTTAGGGTTAGGGTTAGGGTTAGGGTTAGGGTTAGGGTTAGGGTTAGGGTTAGGGTTAGGGTTAGGGTTAGGGTTAGGGTTAGGGTTAGGGTTAGGGTTAGGGTTAGGGTTAGGGTTAGGGTTAGGGTTAGGGTTAGGGTTAGGGTTAGGGTTAGGGTTAGGGTTAGGGTTAGGGTTAGGGTTAGGGTTAGGGTTAGGGTTAGGGTTAGGGTTAGGGTTAGGGTTAGGGTTAGGGTTAGGGTTAGGGTTAGGGTTAGGGTTAGGGTTAGGGTTAGGGTTAGGGTTAGGGTTAGGGTTAGGGTTAGGGTTAGGGTTAGGGTTAGGGTTAGGGTTAGGGTTAGGGTTAGGGTTAGGGTTAGGGTTAGGGTTAGGGTTAGGGTTAGGGTTAGGGTTAGGGTTAGGGTTAGGGTTAGGGTTAGGGTTAGGGTTAGGGTTAGGGTTAGGGTTAGGGTTAGGGTTAGGGTTAGGGTTAGGGTTAGGGTTAGGGTTAGGGTTAGGGTTAGGGTTAGGGTTAGGGTTAGGGTTAGGGTTAGGGTTAGGGTTAGGGTTAGGGTTAGGGTTAGGGTTAGGGTTAGGGTTAGGGTTAGGGTTAGGGTTAGGGTTAGGGTTAGGGTTAGGGTTAGGGTTAGGGTTAGGGTTAGGGTTAGGGTTAGGGTTAGGGTTAGGGTTAGGGTTAGGGTTAGGGTTAGGGTTAGGGTTAGGGTTAGGGTTAGGGTTAGGGTTAGGGTTAGGGTTAGGGTTAGGGTTAGGGTTAGGGTT
>NW_028289596.1:0-68823 GCF_059628265.1 Tinamus guttatus
CCCTAGAGGTGGTCTCTGTCGGTCCCGAGACATTGCCTCTGGATTTGGTGCCCAGGGTGAACCTTTCTGCCCTGAGCGCAGGTCTGGGGCGAAGGCGCCCGGCGCCACGTCAATAATTCCCCAAGAGCTGCCGCTTGCGATTTCGCACCACACATGGGGTCGGTGATCGGGACCACCAGCACCGGCATTTCACTGACAGCTTGGCCTCTGAGGTCCAGACCTGGCCTTTTGGGGCACTTGCACCTAGCAGAGTGTCCAGCTTCCCGAGAGCCGTCTGCAGAATTTTGGACCCTAGAGGTGGTCTCTGTCGGTCCCGAGACATTGCCTCTGGATTTGGTGCCCAGGGTGAATTGGAGGTCCTGAGCACAGACCCGGGGCGAAGGCGCCCGGCGCCACGTCAAGAATTCCCCAAGAGCTGCCGCTTGCGATTTCGCACCACACATGGGGTCGGTGATCGGGACCACCAGCACCGGCATTTCACTGACAGCTTGGCCTCTGGGATCCAGACCTGGCCTTTTGGGGCACTTGCACCTAGCAGAGTGTCCAGCTTCCCGAGAGCCGTCGCCAGAATTTTGGACCCTAGAGGTGGTCTCTGTCGGTCCCGAGACATTGCCTCTGGATTTGGTGCCCAGGGTGAATTGGAGGTCCTGAGCACAGACCCGGGGTGAAGGCGCCCGGCGCCACGTCAAAAATTCCCCAAGAGCGGCGGCTTGCGATTTCGCACCACACATGGGGTCGGTGATCGGGACCACCAGCACCGGCATTTCTCTGACAGCTTGGCCTCTGAGGTCCAGACCTGGCCTTTTGGGGCACTTGCACCTAGCAGAGTGTCCAGCTTCCCGAGAGCCGTCGCCAGAATTTTGGACCCTAGAGGTGGTCTCTGTCGGTCCCGAGACATTGCCTCTGGATTTGGTGCCCAGGGTGAATTGGAGGTCCTGAGCGCAGGTCTGGGGCGAAGGCGCCCGGCGCCACGTCAAGAATTCCCCAAGAGCGGCCGCTTGCGATTTCGCACCACACATGGGGTCGGTGATCGGGACCACCAGCACCGGCATTTCTCTGACAGCTTGGCCTCTGAGGTCCAGACCTGGCCTTTTGGGGCACTTGCACCTAGCAGAGTGTCCAGCTTCCCGAGAGCCGTCGCCAGAATTTTGGACCCTAGAGGTGGTCTCTGTCGGTCCCGAGACATTGCCTCTGGATTTGGTGCCCAGGGTGAATTGGAGGTCCTGAGCACAGACCCGGGGCGAAGGCGCCCGACGACACGTCAAGAATTCCCCAAGAGCTGCCGCTTGCGATTTCGCACCACACATGGGGTCGGTGATCCGGACCA
This sequence comes from Tinamus guttatus, assembly GCF_059628265.1. Classification (NCBI taxonomy): domain Eukaryota; kingdom Metazoa; phylum Chordata; class Aves; order Tinamiformes; family Tinamidae; genus Tinamus; species Tinamus guttatus. The sequence goes on from NW_028289596.1 coordinate 1,328, forward strand.
CCAGCACCGGCATTTCTCTGACAGCTTGGCCTCTGGGATCCAGACCTGGCCTTTTGGGGCACTTGCACCTAGCAGAGTGTCCAGCTTCCCGAGAGCCGTCGCCAGAATTTTGGACCCTAGAGGTGGTCTCTGTCGGTCCCGAGACATTGCCTCTGGATTTGGTGCCCAGGGTGAATTGGAGGTCCTGAGCGCAGGTCTGGGGCGAAGGCGCCCGGCGCCACGTCAATAATTCCCCAAGAGCTGCCGCTTGCGATTTCGCACCACACATGGGGTCGGTGATCGGGACCACCAGCACCGGCATTTCACTGACAGCTTGGCCTCTGAGGTCCAGACCTGGCCTTTTGGGGCACTTGCACCTAGCAGAGTGTCCAGCTTCCCGAGAGCCGTCGCCAGAATTTTGGACCCTAGAGGTGGTCTCTGTCGGTCCCGAGACATTGCCTCTGGATTTGGTGCCCAGGGTGAATTGGAGGTCCTGAGCACAGACCCGGGGCGAAGGCGCCCGGCGCCACGTCAAAAAATCCCCAAGAGCGGCGGCTTGCGATTTCGCACCACACATGGGGTCGGTGATCGGGACCACCAGCACCGGCATTTCTCTGACAGCTTGGCCTCTGAGGTCCAGACCTGGCCTTTTGGGGCACTTGCACCTAGCAGAGTGTCCAGCTTCCCGAGAGCCGTCGCCAGAATTTTGGACCCTAGAGGTGGTCTCTGTCGGTCCCGAGACATTGCCTCTGGATTTGGTGCCCAGGGTGAACCTTTCTGCCCTGAGCGCAGGTCTGGGGCGAAGGCGCCCGGCGCCACGTCAAGAATTCCCCAAGAGCGGCCGCTTGCGATTTCGCACCACACATGGGGTCGGTGATCGGGACCACCAGCACCGGCATTTCTCTGACAGCTTGGCCTCTGAGGTCCAGACCTGGCCTTTTGGGGCACTTGCACCTAGCAGAGTGTCCAGCTTCCCGAGAGCCGTCGCCAGAATTTTGGACCCTAGAGGTGGTCTCTGTCGGTCCCGAGACATTGCCTCTGGATTTGGTGCCCAGGGTGAATTGGAGGTGCTGAGCACAGACCCGGGGCGAAGGCGCCCGGCGACACGTCAAGAATTCCCCAAGAGCTGCCGCTTGCGATTTCGCACCACACATGGGGTCGGTGATCCGGACCACCAGCACCGGCATTTCTCTGACAGCTTGGCCTCTGGGATCCAGACCTGGCCTTTTGGGGCACTTGCACCTAGCAGAGTGTCCAGCTTCCCGAGAGCCGTCGCCAGAATTTTGGACCCTAGAGGTGGTCTCTGTCGGTCCCGAGACATTGCCTCTGGATTTGGTGCCCAGGGTGAATTGGAGGTCCTGAGCACAGACCCGGGGCGAAGGCGCCCGGCGCCACGTCAAAAAATCCCCAAGAGCGGCGGCTTGCGATTTCGCACCACACATGGGGTCGGTGATCGGGACCACCAGCACCGGCATTTCTCTGACAGCTTGGCCTCTGAGGTCCAGACCTGGCCTTTTGGGGCACTTGCACCTAGCAGAGTGTCCAGCTTCCCGAGAGCCGTCGCCAGAATTTTGGACCCTAGAGGTGGTCTCTGTCGGTCCCGAGACATTGCCTCTGGATTTGGTGCCCAGGGTGAATTGGAGGTCCTGAGCACAGACCCGGGGTGAAGGCGCCCGGCGCCACGTCAAAAATTCCCCAAGAGCGGCGGCTTGCGATTTCGCACCACACATGGGGTCGGTGATCGGGACCACCAGCACCGGCATTTCTCTGACAGCTTGGCCTCTGAGGTCCAGACCTGGCCTTTTGGGGCACTTGCACCTAGCAGAGTGTCCAGCTTCCCGAGAGCCGTCGGCAGAATTTTGGACCCTAGAGGTGGTCTCTGTCGGTCCCGAGACATTGCCTCTGGATTTGGTGCCCAGGGTGAATTGGAGGTCCTGAGCACAGACCCGGGGCGAAGGCGCCCGGCGCCACGTCAAGAATTCCCCAAGAGCGGCCGCTTGCGATTTCGCACCACACATGGGGTCGGTGATCGGGACCACCAGCACCGGCATTTCTCTGACAGCTTGGCCTCTGAGGTCCAGACCTGGCCTTTTGGGGCACTTGCACCTAGCAGAGTGTCCAGCTTCCCGAGAGCCGTCGCCAGAATTTTGGACCCTAGAGGTGGTCTCTGTCGGTCCCGAGACATTGCCTCTGGATTTGGTGCCCAGGGTGAATTGGAGGTCCTGAGCACAGACCCGGGGCGAAGGCGCCCGACGACACGTCAAGAATTCCCCAAGAGCTGCCGCTTGCGATTTCGCACCACACATGGGGTCGGTGATCGAGACCACCAGCACCGGCATTTCTCTGACAGCTTGGCCTCTGGGATCCAGACCTGGCCTTTTGGGGCACTTGCACCTAGCAGAGTGTCCAGCTTCCCGAGAGCCGTCGCCAGAATTTTGGACCCTAGAGGTGGTCTCTGTCGGTCCCGAGACATTGCCTCTGGATTTGGTGCCCAGGGTGAATTGGAGGTCCTGAGCGCAGGTCTGGGGCGAAGGCGCCCGGCGCCACGTCAATAATTCCCCAAGAGCTGCCGCTTGCGATTTCGCACCACACATGGGGTCGGTGATCGGGACCACCAGCACCGGCATTTCACTGACAGCTTGGCCTCTGAGGTCCAGACCTGGCCTTTTGGGGCACTTGCACCTAGCAGAGTGTCCAGCTTCCCGAGAGCCGTCGCCAGAATTTTGGACCCTAGAGGTGGTCTCTGTCGGTCCCGAGACATTGCCTCTGGATTTGGTGCCCAGGGTGAATTGGAGGTCCTGAGCACAGACCCGGGGCGAAGGCGCCCGGCGCCACGTCAAAAAATCCCCAAGAGCGGCGGCTTGCGATTTCGCACCACACATGGGGTCGGTGATCGGGACCACCAGCACCGGCATTTCTCTGACAGCTTGGCCTCTGAGGTCCAGACCTGGCCTTTTGGGGCACTTGCACCTAGCAGAGTGTCCAGCTTCCCGAGAGCCGTCGCCAGAATTTTGGACCCTAGAGGTGGTCTCTGTCGGTCCCGAGACATTGCCTCTGGATTTGGTGCTCAGGGTGAACTTGTCTGCCCTGAACGCAGTTCTGGGGCGAAGGCGCCCGCCGCCACGTCAAGAATTCCCCAAGAGCTGCCGCTTGCGATTTCGCACCACACATGGGGTCGGTGATCGGGACCACCAGCACCGGCATTTCTCTGACAGCTTGGCCTCTGGGATCCAGACCTGGCCTTTTGGGGCACTTGCACTTAGCAGAGTGTCCAGCTTCCCGAGAGCCGTCGCCAGAATTTTGGACCCTAGAGGTGGTCTCTGTCGGTCCCGAGACATTGCCTCTGGATTTGGTGCCCAGGGTGAATTGGAGGTCCTGAGCACAGACCCGGGGCGAAGGCGCCCGGCGACACGTCAATAATTCCCCAAGAGCTGCCGCTTGCGATTTCGCACCACACATGGGGTCGGTGATCCGGACCACCAGCACCGGCATTTCTCTGACAGCTTGGCCTCTGGGATCCAGACCTGGCCTTTTGGGGCACTTGCACCTAGCAGAGTGTCCAGCTTCCCGAGAGCCGTCGCCAGAATTTTGGACCCTAGAGGTGGTCTCTGTCGGTCCCGAGACATTGCCTCTGGATTTGGTGCCCAGGGTGAATTGGAGGTCCTGAGCGCAGGTCTGGGGCGAAGGCGCCCGGCGCCACGTCAAGAATTCCCCAAGAGCTGCCGCTTGCGATTTCGCACCACACATGGGGTCGGTGATCGGGACCACCAGCACCGGCATTTCACTGACAGCTTGGCCTCTGGGATCCAGACCTGGCCTTTTGGGGCACTTGCACTTAGCAGAGTGTCCAGCTTCCCGAGAGCCGTCGCCAGAATTTTGGACCCTAGAGGTGGTCTCTGTCGGTCCCGAGACATTGCCTCTGGATTTGGTGCCCAGGGTGAATTGGAGGTCCTGAGCGCAGACCCGGGGCGAAGGCGCCCGGCGACACGTCAATAATTCCCCAAGAGCTGCCGCTTGCGATTTCGCACCACACATGGGGTCGGTGATCCGGACCACCAGCACCGGCATTTCTCTGACAGCTTGGCCTCTGGGATCCAGACCTGGCCTTTTGGGGCACTTGCACCTAGCAGAGTGTCCAGCTTCCCGAGAGCCGTCGCCAGAATTTTGGACCCTAGAGGTGGTCTCTGTCGGTCCCGAGACATTGCCTCTGGATTTGGTGCCCAGGGTGAATTGGAGGTCCTGAGCGCAGGTCTGGGGCGAAGGCGCCCGGCGCCACGTCAATAATTCCCCAAGAGCTGCCGCTTGCGATTTCGCACCACACATGGGGTCGGTGATCGGGACCACCAGCACCGGCATTTCACTGACAGCTTGGCCTCTGGGATCCAGACCTGGCCTTTTGGGGCACTTGCACTTAGCAGAGTGTCCAGCTTCCCGAGAGCCGTCGCCAGAATTTTGGACCCTAGAGGTGGTCTCTGTCGGTCCCGAGACATTGCCTCTGGATTTGGTGCCCAGGGTGAATTGGAGGTCCTGAGCGCAGGTCTGGGGCGAAGGCGCCCGGCGCCACGTCAAGAATTCCCCAAGAGCTGCCGCTTGGGATTTCGCACCACACATGGGGTCGGTGATCGGGACCACCAGCACCGGCATTTCTCTGACAGCTTGGCCTCTGGGATCCAGACCTTGCCTTTTGGGGCACTTGCACTTAGCAGAGTGTCCAGCTTCCCGAGAGCCGTCTGCAGAATTTTGGACCCTAGAGGTGGTCTCTGTCGGTCCCGAGACATTGCCTCTGGATTTGGTGCCCACGGTGAATTGGAGGTCCTGAGCACAGACCCGGGGCGAAGGCGCCCGGCGACACGTCAAAAATTCCTCAAGAGCTGCCGCTTGGGATTTTGCACCACACATGGGGTCGGTGATCGAGACCACCAGCACCGGCATTTCTCTGACAGCTTGGCCTCTGAGGTCCAGACCTGGCCTTTTGGGGCACTTGCACCTAGCAGAGTGTCCAGCTTCCCGAGAGCCGTCGCCAGAATTTTGGACCCTAGAGGTGGTCTCTGTCGGTCCCGAGACATTGCCTCTGGATTTGGTGCCCAGGGTGAATTGGAGGTCCTGAGCACAGACCCGGGGCGAAGGCGCCCGACGACACGTCAAGAATTCCCCAAGAGCTGCCGCTTGCGATTTCGCACCACACATGGGGTCGGTGATCGGGACCACCAGCACCGGCATTTCTCTGACAGCTTGGCCTCTGGGATCCAGACCTGGCCTTTTGGGGCACTTGCACCTAGCAGAGTGTCCAGCTTCCCGAGAGCCGTCGCCAGAATTTTGGACCCTAGAGGTGGTCTCTGTCGGTCCCGAGACATTGCCTCTGGATTTGGTGCCCAGGGTGAATTGGAGGTCCTGAGCACAGACCCGGGGTGAAGGCGCCCGGCGCCACGTCAAAAATTCCCCAAGAGCGGCGGCTTGCGATTTCGCACCACACATGGGGTCGGTGATCGGGACCACCAGCACCGGCATTTCTCTGACAGCTTGGCCTCTGAGGTCCAGACCTGGCCTTTTGGGGCACTTGCACCTAGCAGAGTGTCCAGCTTCCCGAGAGCCGTCGCCAGAATTTTGGACCCTAGAGGTGGTCTCTGTCGGTCCCGAGACATTGCCTCTGGATTTGGTGCCCAGGGTGAATTGGAGGTCCTGAGCACAGACCCGGGGCGAAGGCGCCCGACGACACGTCAAGAATTCCCCAAGAGCTGCCGCTTGCGATTTCGCACCACACATGGGGTCGGTGATCCGGACCACCAGCACCGGCATTTCTCTGACAGCTTGGCCTCTGGGATCCAGACCTGGCCTTTTGGGGCACTTGCACCTAGCAGAGTGTCCAGCTTCCCGAGAGCCGTCGCCAGAATTTTGGACCCTAGAGGTGGTCTCTGTCGGTCCCGAGACATTGCCTCTGGATTTGGTGCCCAGGGTGAACCTTTCTGCCCTGAGCGCAGGTCTGGGGCGAAGGCGCCCGGCGCCACGTCAAGAATTCCCCAAGAGCGGCCGCCTGCGATTTCGCACCACACATGGGGTCGGTGATCGGGACCACCAGCACCGGCATTTCTCTGACAGCTTGGCCTCTGAGGTCCAGACCTGGCCTTTTGGGGCACTTGCACCTAGCAGAGTGTCCAGCTTCCCGAGAGCCGTCTGCAGAATTTTGGACCCTAGAGGTGGTCTCTGTCGGTCCCGAGACATTGCCTCTGGATTTGGTGCCCAGGGTGAATTGGAGGTCCTGAGCACAGACCCGGGGCAAAGGCGCCCGGCGCCACGTCAAGAATTCCCCAAGAGCGACCGCTTGCGATTTCGCACCACACATGGGGTCGGTGATCGGGACCACCAGCACCGGCATTTCACTGACAGCTTGGCCTCTGGGATCCAGACCTGGCCTTTTGGGGCACTTGCACCTAGCAGAGTGTCCAGCTTCCCGAGAGCCGTCGCCAGAATTTTGGACCCTAGAGGTGGTCTCTGTCGGTCCCGAGACATTGCCTCTGGATTTGGTGCCCAGGGTGAATTGGAGGTCCTGAGCACAGACCCGGGGTGAAGGCGCCCGGCGCCACGTCAAAAATTCCCCAAGAGCGGCGGCTTGCGATTTCGCACCACACATGGGGTCGGTGATCGGGACCACCAGCACCGGCATTTCTCTGACAGCTTGGCCTCTGAGGTCCAGACCTGGCCTTTTGGGGCACTTGCACCTAGCAGAGTGTCCAGCTTCCCGAGAGCCGTCGCCAGAATTTTGGACCCTAGAGGTGGTCTCTGTCGGTCCCGAGACATTGCCTCTGGATTTGGTGCCCAGGGTGAACCTTTCTGCCCTGAGCGCAGGTCTGGGGCGAAGGCGCCCGGCGCCACGTCAAGAATTCCCCAAGAGCGGCCGCTTGCGATTTCGCACCACACATGGGGTCGGTGATCGGGACCACCAGCACCGGCATTTCTCTGACAGCTTGGCCTCTGAGGTCCAGACCTGGCCTTTTGGGGCACTTGCACCTAGCAGAGTGTCCAGCTTCCCGAGAGCCGTCGCCAGAATTTTGGACCCTAGAGGTGGTCTCTGTCGGTCCCGAGACATTGCCTCTGGATTTGGTGCCCAGGGTGAATTGGAGGTCCTGAGCACAGACCCGGGGCGAAGGCGCCCGACGACACGTCAAGAATTCCCCAAGAGCTGCCGCTTGCGATTTCGCACCACACATGGGGTCGGTGATCCGGACCACCAGCACCGGCATTTCTCTGACAGCTTGGCCTCTGGGATCCAGACCTGGCCTTTTGGGGCACTTGCACCTAGCAGAGTGTCCAGCTTCCCGAGAGCCGTCGCCAGAATTTTGGACCCTAGAGGTGGTCTCTGTGGGTCCCGAGACATTGCCTCTGGATTTGGTGCCCAGGGTGAATTGGAGGTCCTGAGCGCAGGTCTGGGGCGAAGGCGCCCGGCGCCACGTCAATAATTCCCCAAGAGCTGCCGCTTGCGATTTCGCACCACACATGGGGTCGGTGATCGGGACCACCAGCACCGGCATTTCACTGACAGCTTGGCCTCTGGGATCCAGACCTGGCCTTTTGGGGCACTTGCACTTAGCAGAGTGTCCAGCTTCCCGAGAGCCGTCGCCAGAATTTTGGACCCTAGAGGTGGTCTCTGTTGGTCCCGAGACATTGCCTCTGGATTTGGTGCCCAGGGTGAATTGGAGGTCCTGAGCACAGACCCGGGGCGAAGGCGCCCGGCGCCACGTCAAAAAATCCCCAAGAGCGGCGGCTTGCGATTTCGCACCACACATGGGGTCGGTGATCGGGACCACCAGCACCGGCATTTCTCTGACAGCTTGGCCTCTGAGGTCCAGACCTGGCCTTTTGGGGCACTTGCACCTAGCAGAGTGTCCAGCTTCCCGAGAGCCGTCGCCAGAATTTTGGACCCTAGAGGTGGTCTCTGTCGGTCCCGAGACATTGCCTCTGGATTTGGTGCCCAGGGTGAATTGGAGGTCCTGAGCACAGACCCGGGGCGAAGGCGCCCGACGACACGTCAAGAATTCCCCAAGAGCTGCCGCTTGCGATTTCGCACCACACATGGGGTCGGTGATCCGGACCACCAGCACCGGCATTTCTCTGACAGCTTGGCCTCTGGGATCCAGACCTGGCCTTTTGGGGCACTTGCACCTAGGCAGAGTGTCCAGCTTCCCGAGAGCCGTCGCCAGAATTTTGGACCCTAGAGGTGGTCTCTGTCGGTCCCGAGACATTGCCTCTGGATTTGGTGCCCAGGGTGAACCTTTCTGCCCTGAGCGCAGGTCTGGGGCGAAGGCGCCCGCGCCACGTCAAGAATTCCCCAAGAGCGGCCGCCTGCGATTTCGCACCACACATGGGGTCGGTGATCGGGACCACCAGCACCGGCATTTCTCTGACAGCTTGGCTCTGAGGTCCAGACCTGGCCTTTTGGGGCACTTGCACCTAGCAGAGTGTCCAGCTTCCCGAGAGCCGTCGCCAGAATTTTGGACCCTAGAGGTGGTCTCTGTCGGTCCCGAGACATTGCCTCTGGATTTGGTGCCCAGGGTGAATTGGAGGTCCTGAGCACAGACCCGGGGCGAAGGCGCCCGACGACATGTCAAGAATTCCCCAAGAGCTGCCGCTTGCGATTTCGCACCACACATGGGGTCGGTGATCCGGACCACCAGCACCGGCATTTCTCTGACAGCTTGGCCTCTGGGATCCAGGACCTGGCCTTTTGGGCACTTGCACCTAGCAGAGTGTCCAGCTTCCCGAGAGCCGTCGCCAGAATTTTGGACCCTAGAGGTGGTCTCTGTCGGTCCCGAGACATTGCCTCTGATTTGGTGCCCAGGGTGAACCTTTCTGCCCTGAGCGCAGGTCTGGGGCGAAGGCGCCCGGCGCCACGTCAAGAATTCCCAAGAGCGGCCGCCTGCGATTTCGCACCAGCACATGGGGTCGGTGATCGGGACCACCAGCACCGGCATTTCTCTGACAGCTTGGCCTCTGAGGTCCTGACCTGGCCTTTTGGGGCACTTGCACCTAGCAGAGTGTCCAGCTTCCCGAGAGCCGTCTGCAGAATTTTGGACCCTAGAGGTGGTCTCTGTCGGTCCCGAGACATTGCCTCTGGATTTGGTGCCCAGGGTGAATTGGAGGTCCTGAGCACAGACCCGGGGCGAAGGCGCCCGGCGCCACGTCAAGAATTCCCCAAGAGCGACCGCTTGCGATTTCGCACCACACATGGGGTCGGTGATCGGGACCACCAGCACCGGCATTTCACTGACAGCTTGGCCTCTGGATCCAGACCTGGCCTTTTGGGGCACTTGCACCTAGCAGAGTGTCCAGCTTCCCGAGAGCCGTCGCCAGAATTTTGGACCCTAGAGGTGGTCTCTGTCGGTCCCGAGACATTGCCTCTGGATTTGGTGCCCAGGGTGAATTGGAGGTCCCTGAGCACAGACCCGGGGTGAAGGCGCCCGGCGCCACGTCAAAAATTCCCCAGAGCGGCGGCTTGCGATTTCGCACCACACATGGGGTCGGTGATCGGGACCACCAGCACCGGCATTTCTCTGACAGCTTGGCCTCTGAGGTCCAGACCTGGCCTTTTGGGGCACTTGCACCTAGCAGAGTGTCCAGCTTCCCGAGAGCCGTCGCCAGAATTTGGACCCTAGAGGTGGTCTCTGTCGGTCCCGAGACATTGCCTCTGGATTTGGTGCCCAGGGTGAATTGGAGGTCCTGAGCGCAGGTCTGGGGCGAAGGCGCCCGGCGCCACGTCAAGAATTCCCCAAGAGCGGCCGCTTGCGATTTCGCACCACACATGGGGTCGGTGATCGGGACACCAGCACCGGCATTTCTCTGACAGCTTGGCCTCTGAGGTCCAGACCTGGCCTTTTGGGGCACTTGCACCTAGCAGAGTGTCCAGCTTCCCGAGAGCCGTCGCCAGAATTTTGGACCCTAGAGGTGGTCTCTGTCGGTCCGAGACATTGCCTCTGGATTTGGTGCCCAGGGTGAACCTTTCTGCCCTGAGCGCAGGTCTGGGGCGAAGGCGCCCGGCGCCACGTCAAGAATTCCCCAAGAGCGGCCGCTTGCGATTTCGCACCACACATGGGTCGGTGATCGGGGACTACCAGCACCGGCATTTCTCTGACAGCTTGGCCTCTGGATCCAGACCTGCCTTTTGGGGCACTTGCACCTAGCAGAGTGTCCAGCTTCCGAGAGCCGTCGCCAGAATTTTGGACCCTAGAGGTGGTCTCTGTCGGTCCCGAGACATTGCCTCTGGATTTGGTGCCCAGGGTGAATTGGAGGTCCTGAGCGCAGGTCTGGGCGAAGGCGCCCGGCGCCACGTCAATAATTCCCCAAGAGCTTGCCGCTTGCGATTCGCACCACACATGGGGTCGGTGATCGGACCACCAGCACCGGCATTTCACTGACAGCTTGGGCCTCTGAGGTCCAGACCTGGCCTTTTGGGGCACTTGCACCTAGCAGAGTGTCCAGCTTCCCGAGAGCCGTTGCCAGAATTTTGGACCCTAGAGGTGGTCTCTGTCGGTCCCGAGACATTGCCTCTGGATTTGGTGCCCAGGGTGAATTGGAGGTCCTGAGCACAGACCCGGGGCGAAGGCGCCCGGCGCCACGTCAAAAAATCCCCAAGAGCGGCGGCTTGCGATTTCGCACCACACATGGGGTCGGTGATCGGGACCACCAGCACCGGCATTCTCTGACAGCTTGGCCTCTGAGGTCCAGACCTGGCCTTTTGGGGCACTTGCACCTAGCAGAGTGTCCAGCTTCCCGAGAGCCGTCGCCAGAATTTTGGACCCTAGAGGTGGTCTCTGTCGGTCCCGAGACATTGCCTCTGGATTTGGTGCTCAGGGTGAACTTGTCTGCCCTGAACGCAGTTCTGGGGCGAAGGCGCCCGCCGCCACGTCAAGAATTCCCCAAGAGCTGCCGCTTGCGATTTCGCACCACACATGGGGTCGGTGATCGGGACCACCAGCACCGGCATTTCTCTGACAGCTTGGCCTCTGGGATCCAGACCTGGCCTTTTGGGGCACTTGCACTTAGCAGAGTGTCCAGCTTCCCGAGAGCCGTCGCCAGAATTTTGGACCCTAGAGGTGGTCTCTGTCGGTCCCGAGACATTGCCTCTGGATTTGGTGCCCAGGGTGAATTGGAGGTCCTGAGCGCAGGTCTGGGGCGAAGGCGCCCGGCGACACGTCAATAATTCCCCAAGAGCTGCCGCTTGCGATTTCGCACCACACATGGGGTCGGTGATCCGGACCACCAGCACCGGCATTTCTCTGACAGCTTGGCCTCTGGGATCCAGACCTGGCCTTTTGGGGCACTTGCACTTAGCAGAGTGTCCAGCTTCCCGAGAGCCGTCGCCAGAATTTTGGACCCTAGAGGTGGTCTCTGTCGGTCCCGAGACATTGCCTCTGGATTTGGTGCCCAGGGTGAATTGGAGGTCCTGAGCGCAGGTCTGGGGCGAAGGCGCCCGGCGCCACGTCAATAATTCCCCAAGAGCTGCCGCTTGCGATTTCGCACCACACATGGGGTCGGTGATCGGGACCACCAGCACCGGCATTTCACTGACAGCTTGGCCTCTGGGATCCAGACCTGGCCTTTTGGGGCACTTGCACCTAGCAGAGTGTCCAGCTTCCCGAGAGCCGTCGCCAGAATTTTGGACCCTAGAGGTGGTCTCTGTCGGTCCCGAGACATTGCCTCTGGATTTGGTGCCCAGGGTGAATTGGAGGTCCTGAGCACAGACCCGGGGCGAAGGCGCCCGACGACACGTCAAGAATTCCCCAAGAGCTGCCGCTTGCGATTTCGCACCACACATGGGGTCGGTGATCCGGACCACCAGCACCGGCATTTCTCTGACAGCTTGGCCTCTGGGATCCAGACCTGGCCTTTTGGGGCACTTGCACCTAGCAGAGTGTCCAGCTTCCCGAGAGCCGTCGCCAGAATTTTGGACCCTAGAGGTGGTCTCTGTCGGTCCCGAGACATTGCCTCTGGATTTGGTGCCCAGGGTGAATTGGAGGTCCTGAGCGCAGGTCTGGGGCGAAGGCGCCCGGCGCCACGTCAATAATTCCCCAAGAGCTGCCGCTTGCGATTTCGCACCACACATGGGGTCGGTGATCGGGACCACCAGCACCGGCATTTCACTGACAGCTTGGCCTCTGAGGTCCAGACCTGGCCTTTTGGGGCACTTGCACCTAGCAGAGTGTCCAGCTTCCCGAGAGCCGTTGCCAGAATTTTGGACCCTAGAGGTGGTCTCTGTCGGTCCCGAGACATTGCCTCTGGATTTGGTGCCCAGGGTGAATTGGAGGTCCTGAGCACAGACCCGGGGCGAAGGCGCCCGGCGCCACGTCAAAAAATCCCCAAGAGCGGCGGCTTGCGATTTCGCACCACACATGGGGTCGGTGATCGGGACCACCAGCACCGGCATTTCTCTGACAGCTTGGCCTCTGAGGTCCAGACCTGGCCTTTTGGGGCACTTGCACCTAGCAGAGTGTCCAGCTTCCCGAGAGCCGTCGCCAGAATTTTGGACCCTAGAGGTGGTCTCTGTCGGTCCCGAGACATTGCCTCTGGATTTGGTGCTCAGGGTGAACTTGTCTGCCCTGAACGCAGTTCTGGGGCGAAGGCGCCCGCCGCCACGTCAAGAATTCCCCAAGAGCTGCCGCTTGCGATTTCGCACCACACATGGGGTCGGTGATCGGGACCACCAGCACCGGCATTTCTCTGACAGCTTGGCCTCTGGGATCCAGACCTGGCCTTTTGGGGCACTTGCACTTAGCAGAGTGTCCAGCTTCCCGAGAGCCGTCGCCAGAATTTTGGACCCTAGAGGTGGTCTCTGTCGGTCCCGAGACATTGCCTCTGGATTTGGTGCCCAGGGTGAATTGGAGGTCCTGAGCGCAGGTCTGGGGCGAAGGCGCCCGGCGCCACGTCAATAATTCCCCAAGAGCGGCCGCTTGCGATTTCGCACCACACATGGGGTCGGTGATCGGGACCACCAGCACCGGCATTTCACTGACAGCTTGGCCTCTGGGATCCAGACCTGGCCTTTTGGGGCACTTGCACCTAGCAGAGTGTCCAGCTTCCCGAGAGCCGTTGCCAGAATTTTGGACCCTAGAGGTGGTCTCTGTCGGTCCCGAGACATTGCCTCTGGATTTGGTGCCCAGGGTGAATTGGAGGTCCTGAGCACAGACCCGGGGCGAAGGCGCCCGGCGCCACGTCAAAAAATCCCCAAGAGCGGCGGCTTGCGATTTCGCACCACACATGGGGTCGGTGATCGGGACCACCAGCACCGGCATTTCTCTGACAGCTTGGCCTCTGAGGTCCAGACCTGGCCTTTTGGGGCACTTGCACCTAGCAGAGTGTCCAGCTTCCCGAGAGCCGTCGCCAGAATTTTGGACCCTAGAGGTGGTCTCTGTCGGTCCCGAGACATTGCCTCTGGATTTGGTGCTCAGGGTGAACTTGTCTGCCCTGAACGCAGTTCTGGGGCGAAGGCGCCCGCCGCCACGTCAAGAATTCCCCAAGAGCTGCCGCTTGCGATTTCGCACCACACATGGGGTCGGTGATCGGGACCACCAGCACCGGCATTTCTCTGACAGCTTGGCCTCTGGGATCCAGACCTGGCCTTTTGGGGCACTTGCACTTAGCAGAGTGTCCAGCTTCCCGAGAGCCGTCGCCAGAATTTTGGACCCTAGAGGTGGTCTCTGTCGGTCCCGAGACATTGCCTCTGGATTTGGTGCCCAGGGTGAATTGGAGGTCCTGAGCGCAGGTCTGGGGCGAAGGCGCCCGGCGCCACGTCAATAATTCCCCAAGAGCTGCCGCTTGCGATTTCGCACCACACATGGGGTCGGTGATCGGGACCACCAGCACCGGCATTTCACTGACAGCTTGGCCTCTGGGATCCAGACCTGGCCTTTTGGGGCACTTGCACCTAGCAGAGTGTCCAGCTTCCCGAGAGCCGTCGCCAGAATTTTGGACCCTAGAGGTGGTCTCTGTCGGTCCCGAGACATTGCCTCTGGATTTGGTGCCCAGGGTGAATTGGAGGTCCTGAGCGCAGGTCTGGGGCGAAGGCGCCCGGCGCCACGTCAATAATTCCCCAAGAGCTGCCGCTTGCGATTTCGCACCACACATGGGGTCGGTGATCGGGACCACCAGCACCGGCATTTCACTGACAGCTTGGCCTCTGGGATCCAGACCTGGCCTTTTGGGGCACTTGCACCTAGCAGAGTGTCCAGCTTCCCGAGAGCCGTCGCCAGAATTTTGGACCCTAGAGGTGGTCTCTGTCGGTCCCGAGACATTGCCTCTGGATTTGGTGCCCAGGGTGAATTGGAGGTCCTGAGCACAGACCCGGGGCGAAGGCGCCCGGCGCCACGTCAAAAATTCCCCAAGAGCGGCGGCTTGCGATTTCGCACCACACATGGGGTCGGTGATCGGGACCACCAGCACCGGCATTTCTCTGACAGCTTGGCGTCTGAGGTCCAGACCTGGCCTTTTGGGGCACTTGCACCTAGCAGAGTGTCCAGCTTCCCGAGAGCCGTCGCCAGAATTTTGGACCCTAGAGGTGGTCTCTGTCGGTCCCGAGACATTGCCTCTGGATTTGGTGCCCAGGGTGAACTTGTCTGCCCTGAACGCAGTTCTGGGGCGAAGGCGCCCGGCGCCACGTCAAGAATTCCCCAAGAGCTGCCGCTTGCGATTTCGCACCACACATGGGGTCGGTGATCGGGACCACCAGCACCGGCATTTCTCTGACAGCTTGGCCTCTGGGATCCAGACCTGGCCTTTTGGGGCACTTGCACTTAGCAGAGTGTCCAGCTTCCCGAGAGCCGTCGGCAGAATTTTGGACCCTAGAGGTGGTCTCTGTCGGTCCCGAGACATTGCCTCTGGATTTGGTGCCCAGGGTGAATTGGAGGTCCTGAGCACAGACCCGGGGCGAAGGCGCCCGGCGACACGTCAAAAATTCCTCAAGAGCTGCCGCTTGGGATTTTGCACCACACATGGGGTCGGTGATCGAGACCACCAGCACCGGCATTTCTCTGACAGCTTGGCCTCTGAGGTCCAGACCTGGCCTTTTGGGGCACTTGCTCCTAGCAGAGTGTCCAGCTTCCCGAGAGCCGTCGCCAGAATTTTGGACCCTAGAGGTGGTCTCTGTCGGTCCCGAGACATTGCCTCTGGATTTGGTGCCCAGGGTGAACCTTTCTGCCCTGAGCGCAGGTCTGGGGCGAAGGCGCCCGGCGCCACGTCAAGAATTCCCCAAGAGCGGCCGCCTGCGATTTCGCACCACACATGGGGTCGGTGATCGGGACCACCAGCACCGGCATTTCTCTGACAGCTTGGCCTCTGAGGTCCAGACCTGGCCTTTTGGGGCACTTGCACCTAGCAGAGTGTCCAGCTTCCCGAGAGCCGTCGCCAGAATTTTGGACCCTAGAGGTGGTCTCTGTCGGTCCCGAGACATTGCCTCTGGATTTGGTGCCCAGGGTGAATTGGAGGTCCTGAGCACAGACCCGGGGCGAAGGCGCCCGACGACACGTCAAGAATTCCCCAAGAGCTGCCGCTTGCGATTTCGCACCACACATGGGGTCGGTGATCCGGACCACCAGCACCGGCATTTCTCTGACAGCTTGGCCTCTGGGATCCAGACCTGGCCTTTTGGGGCACTTGCACCTAGCAGAGTGTCCAGCTTCCCGAGAGCCGTCGCCAGAATTTTGGACCCTAGAGGTGGTCTCTGTCGGTCCCGAGACATTGCCTCTGGATTTGGTGCCCAGGGTGAATTGGAGGTCCTGAGCGCAGGTCTGGGGCGAAGGCGCCCGGCGCCACGTCAATAATTCCCCAAGAGCTGCCGCTTGCGATTTCGCACCACACATGGGGTCGGTGATCGGGACCACCAGCACCGGCATTTCACTGACAGCTTGGCCTCTGAGGTCCAGACCTGGCCTTTTGGGGCACTTGCACCTAGCAGAGTGTCCAGCTTCCCGAGAGCCGTCGCCAGAATTTTGGACCCTAGAGGTGGTCTCTGTCGGTCCCGAGACATTGCCTCTGGATTTGGTGCCCAGGGTGAATTGGAGGTCCTGAGCACAGACCCGGGGCGAAGGCGCCCGGCGCCACGTCAAAAAATCCCCAAGAGCGGCGGCTTGCGATTTCGCACCACACATGGGGTCGGTGATCGGGACCACCAGCACCGGCATTTCTCTGACAGCTTGGCCTCTGAGGTCCAGACCTGGCCTTTTGGGGCACTTGCACCTAGCAGAGTGTCCAGCTTCCCGAGAGCCGTCGCCAGAATTTTGGACCCTAGAGGTGGTCTCTGTCGGTCCCGAGACATTGCCTCTGGATTTGGTGCCCAGGGTGAACTTGTCTGCCCTGAACGCAGTTCTGGGGCGAAGGCGCCCGCCGCCACGTCAAGAATTCCCCAAGAGCTGCCGCTTGCGATTTCGCACCACACATGGGGTCGGTGATCGGGACCACCAGCACCGGCATTTCTCTGACAGCTTGGCCTCTGGGATCCAGACCTGGCCTTTTGGGGCACTTGCACTTAGCAGAGTGTCCAGCTTCCCGAGAGCCGTCGGCAGAATTTTGGACCCTAGAGGTGGTCTCTGTCGGTCCCGAGACATTGCCTCTGGATTTGGTGCCCAGGGTGAATTGGAGGTCCTGAGCGCAGGTCTGGGGCGAAGGCGCCCGGCGCCACGTCAATAATTCCCCAAGAGCGGCGGCTTGCGATTTCGCACCACACATGGGGTCGGTGATCGGGACCACCAGCACCGGCATTTCACTGACAGCTTGGCCTCTGGGATCCAGACCTGGCCTTTTGGGGCACTTGCACCTAGCAGAGTGTCCAGCTTCCCGAGAGCCGTCGCCAGAATTTTGGACCCTAGAGGTGGTCTCTGTCGGTCCCGAGACATTGCCTCTGGATTTGGTGCCCAGGGTGAATTGGAGGTCCTGAGCACAGACCCGGGGCGAAGGCGCCCGGCGCCACGTCAAGAATTCCCCAAGAGCGGCGGCTTGCGATTTCGCACCACACATGGGGTCGGTGATCGGGACCACCAGCACCGGCATTTCTCTGACAGCTTGGCCTCTGAGGTCCAGACCTGGCCTTTTGGGGCACTTGCACCTAGCAGAGTGTCCAGCTTCCCGAGAGCCGTCGCCAGAATTTTGGACCCTAGAGGTGGTCTCTGTCGGTCCCGAGACATTGCCTCTGGATTTGGTGCTCAGGGTGAACTTGTCTGCCCTGAACGCAGTTCTGGGGCGAAGGCGACCGCCGCCACGTCAAGAATTCCCCAAGAGCTGCCGCTTGCGATTTCGCACCACACATGGGGTCGGTGATCGGGACCACCAGCACCGGCATTTCTCTGACAGCTTGGCCTCTGGGATCCAGACCTGGCCTTTTGGGGCACTTGCACTTAGCAGAGTGTCCAGCTTCCCGAGAGCCGTCGCCAGAATTTTGGACCCTAGAGGTGGTCTCTGTCGGTCCCGAGACATTGCCTCTGGATTTGGTGCCCAGGGTGAATTGGAGGTCCTGAGCGCAGGTCTGGGGCGAAGGCGCCCGGCGCCACGTCAATAATTCCCCAAGAGCTGCCGCTTGCGATTTCGCACCACACATGGGGTCGGTGATCGGGACCACCAGCACCGGCATTTCACTGACAGCTTGGCCTCTGGGATCCAGACCTGGCCTTTTGGGGCACTTGCACCTAGCAGAGTGTCCAGCTTCCCGAGAGCCGTCGCCAGAATTTTGGACCCTAGAGGTGGTCTCTGTCGGTCCCGAGACATTGCCTCTGGATTTGGTGCCCAGGGTGAATTGGAGGTCCTGAGCGCAGGTCTGGGGCGAAGGCGCCCGGCGCCACGTCAATAATTCCCCAAGAGCTGCCGCTTGCGATTTCGCACCACACATGGGGTCGGTGATCGGGACCACCAGCACCGGCATTTCACTGACAGCTTGGCCTCTGGGATCCAGACCTGGCCTTTTGGGGCACTTGCACCTAGCAGAGTGTCCAGCTTCCCGAGAGCCGTCGCCAGAATTTTGGACCCTAGAGGTGGTCTCTGTCGGTCCCGAGACATTGCCTCTGGATTTGGTGCCCAGGGTGAATTGGAGGTCCTGAGCACAGACCCGGGGCGAAGGCGCCCGGCGCCACGTCAAAAATTCCCCAAGAGCGGCGGCTTGCGATTTCGCACCACACATGGGGTCGGTGATCGGGACCACCAGCACCGGCATTTCTCTGACAGCTTGGCGTCTGAGGTCCAGACCTGGCCTTTTGGGGCACTTGCACCTAGCAGAGTGTCCAGCTTCCCGAGAGCCGTCGCCAGAATTTTGGACCCTAGAGGTGGTCTCTGTCGGTCCCGAGACATTGCCTCTGGATTTGGTGCCCAGGGTGAACTTGTCTGCCCTGAACGCAGTTCTGGGGCGAAGGCGCCCGGCGCCACGTCAAGAATTCCCCAAGAGCTGCCGCTTGCGATTTCGCACCACACATGGGGTCGGTGATCGGGACCACCAGCACCGGCATTTCTCTGACAGCTTGGCCTCTGGGATCCAGACCTGGCCTTTTGGGGCACTTGCACTTAGCAGAGTGTCCAGCTTCCCGAGAGCCGTCGGCAGAATTTTGGACCCTAGAGGTGGTCTCTGTCGGTCCCGAGACATTGCCTCTGGATTTGGTGCCCAGGGTGAATTGGAGGTCCTGAGCACAGACCCGGGGCGAAGGCGCCCGGCGACACGTCAAAAATTCCTCAAGAGCTGCCGCTTGGGATTTTGCACCACACATGGGGTCGGTGATCGAGACCACCAGCACCGGCATTTCTCTGACAGCTTGGCCTCTGAGGTCCAGACCTGGCCTTTTGGGGCACTTGCTCCTAGCAGAGTGTCCAGCTTCCCGAGAGCCGTCGCCAGAATTTTGGACCCTAGAGGTGGTCTCTGTCGGTCCCGAGACATTGCCTCTGGATTTGGTGCCCAGGGTGAACCTTTCTGCCCTGAGCGCAGGTCTGGGGCGAAGGCGCCCGGCGCCACGTCAAGAATTCCCCAAGAGCGGCCGCCTGCGATTTCGCACCACACATGGGGTCGGTGATCGGGACCACCAGCACCGGCATTTCTCTGACAGCTTGGCCTCTGAGGTCCAGACCTGGCCTTTTGGGGCACTTGCACCTAGCAGAGTGTCCAGCTTCTCGAGAGCCGTCTGCAGAATTTTGGACCCTAGAGGTGGTCTCTGTCGGTCCCGAGACATTGCCTCTGGATTTGGTGCCCAGGGTGAATTGGAGGTCCTGAGCACAGACCCGGGGCGAAGGCGCCCGGCGCCACGTCAAGAATTCCCCAAGAGCGACCGCTTGCGATTTCGCACCACACATGGGGTCGGTGATCGGGACCACCAGCACCGGCATTTCACTGACAGCTTGGCCTCTGGGATCCAGACCTGGCCTTTTGGGGCACTTGCACCTAGCAGAGTGTCCAGCTTCCCGAGAGCCGTCGCCAGAATTTTGGACCCTAGAGGTGGTCTCTGTCGGTCCCGAGACATTGCCTCTGGATTTGGTGCCCAGGGTGAATTGGAGGTCCTGAGCACAGACCCGGGGTGAAGGCGCCCGGCGCCACGTCAAAAATTCCCCAAGAGCGGCGGCTTGCGATTTCGCACCACACATGGGGTCGGTGATCGGGACCACCAGCACCGGCATTTCTCTGACAGCTTGGCCTCTGAGGTCCAGACCTGGCCTTTTGGGGCACTTGCACCTAGCAGAGTGTCCAGCTTCCCGAGAGCCGTCGCCAGAATTTTGGACCCTAGAGGTGGTCTCTGTCGGTCCCGAGACATTGCCTCTGGATTTGGTGCCCAGGGTGAATTGGAGGTCCTGAGCACAGACCCGGGGCGAAGGCGCCCGGCGCCACGTCAAGAATTCCCCAAGAGCGGCCGCTTGCGATTTCGCACCACACATGGGGTCGGTGATCGGGACCACCAGCACCGGCATTTCTCTGACAGCTTGGCCTCTGAGGTCCAGACCTGGCCTTTTGGGGCACTTGCACCTAGCAGAGTGTCCAGCTTCCCGAGAGCCGTCGCCAGAATTTTGGACCCTAGAGGTGGTCTCTGTCGGTCCCGAGACATTGCCTCTGGATTTGGTGCCCAGGGTGAATTGGAGGTCCTGAGCACAGACCCGGGGCGAAGGCGCCCGACGACACGTCAAGAATTCCCCAAGAGCTGCCGCTTGCGATTTCGCACCACACATGGGGTCGGTGATCCGGACCACCAGCACCGGCATTTCTCTGACAGCTTGGCCTCTGGGATCCAGACCTGGCCTTTTGGGGCACTTGCACCTAGCAGAGTGTCCAGCTTCCCGAGAGCCGTCGCCAGAATTTTGGACCCTAGAGGTGGTCTCTGTCGGTCCCGAGACATTGCCTCTGGATTTGGTGCCCAGGGTGAATTGGAGGTCCTGAGCGCAGGTCTGGGGCGAAGGCGCCCGGCGCCACGTCAATAATTCCCCAAGAGCTGCCGCTTGCGATTTCGCACCACACATGGGGTCGGTGATCGGGACCACCAGCACCGGCATTTCACTGACAGCTTGGCCTCTGAGGTCCAGACCTGGCCTTTTGGGGCACTTGCACCTAGCAGAGTGTCCAGCTTCCCGAGAGCCGTCGCCAGAATTTTGGACCCTAGAGGTGGTCTCTGTCGGTCCCGAGACATTGCCTCTGGATTTGGTGCCCAGGGTGAATTGGAGGTCCTGAGCACAGACCCGGGGCGAAGGCGCCCGGCGCCACGTCAAAAAATCCCCAAGAGCGGCGGCTTGCGATTTCGCACCACACATGGGGTCGGTGATCGGGACCACCAGCACCGGCATTTCTCTGACAGCTTGGCCTCTGAGGTCCAGACCTGGCCTTTTGGGGCACTTGCACCTAGCAGAGTGTCCAGCTTCCCGAGAGCCGTCGCCAGAATTTTGGACCCTAGAGGTGGTCTCTGTCGGTCCCGAGACATTGCCTCTGGATTTGGTGCTCAGGGTGAACTTGTCTGCCCTGAACGCAGTTCTGGGGCGAAGGCGCCCGCCGCCACGTCAAGAATTCCCCAAGAGCTGCCGCTTGCGATTTCGCACCACACATGGGGTCGGTGATCGGGACCACCAGCACCGGCATTTCTCTGACAGCTTGGCCTCTGGGATCCAGACCTGGCCTTTTGGGGCACTTGCACTTAGCAGAGTGTCCAGCTTCCCGAGAGCCGTCGCCAGAATTTTGGACCCTAGAGGTGGTCTCTGTCGGTCCCGAGACATTGCCTCTGGATTTGGTGCCCAGGGTGAATTGGAGGTCCTGAGCACAGACCCGGGGCGAAGGCGCCCGGCGACACGTCAATAATTCCCCAAGAGCTGCCGCTTGCGATTTCGCACCACACATGGGGTCGGTGATCCGGACCACCAGCACCGGCATTTCTCTGACAGCTTGGCCTCTGGGATCCAGACCTGGCCTTTTGGGGCACTTGCACCTAGCAGAGTGTCCAGCTTCCCGAGAGCCGTCGGCAGAATTTTGGACCCTAGAGGTGGTCTCTGTCGGTCCCGAGACATTGCCTCTGGATTTGGTGCCCAGGGTGAACTTGTCTGCCCTGAACGCAGTTCTGGGGCGAAGGCGCCCGGCGCCACGTCAAGAATTCCCCAAGAGCTGCCGCTTGCGATTTCGCACCACACATGGGGTCGGTGATCGGGACCACCAGCACCGGCATTTCTCTGACAGCTTGGCCTCTGGGATCCAGACCTGGCCTTTTGGGGCACTTGCACTTAGCAGAGTGTCCAGCTTCCCGAGAGCCGTCGGCAGAATTTTGGACCCTAGAGGTGGTCTCTGTCGGTCCCGAGACATTGCCTCTGGATTTGGTGCCCAGGGTGAATTGGAGGTCCTGAGCACAGACCCGGGGCGAAGGCGCCCGGCGCCACGTCAAAAATTCCCCAAGAGCGGCGGCTTGCGATTTCGCACCACACATGGGGTCGGTGATCGGGACCACCAGCACCGGCATTTCTCTGACAGCTTGGCCTCTGGGATCCAGACCTGGCCTTTTGGGGCATTTGCACCTAGCAGAGTGTCCAGCTTCCCGAGAGCCGTCGCCAGAATTTTGGACCCTAGAGGTGGTCTCTGTCGGTCCCGAGACATTGCCTCTGGATTTGGTGCCCAGGGTGAATTGGAGGTCCTGAGCACAGACCCGGAGCGAAGGCGCCCGGCGCCACGTCAAGAATTCCCCAAGAGCGGCGGCTTGCGATTTCGCACCACACATGGGGTCGGTGATCGGGACCACCAGCACCGGCATTTCTCTGACAGCTTGGCCTCTGAGGTCCAGACCTGGCCTTTTGGGGCACTTGCACCTAGCAGAGTGTCCAGCTTCCCGAGAGCCGTCGCCAGAATTTTGGACCCTAGAGGTGGTCTCTGTCGGTCCCGAGACATTGCCTCTGGATTTGGTGCCCAGGGTGAACCTTTCTGCCCTGAGCGCAGGTCTGGGGCGAAGGCGCCCGGCGCCACGTCAAGAATTCCCCAAGAGCGGCCGCTTGCGATTTCGCACCACACATGGGGTCGGTGATCGGGACCACCAGCACCGGCATTTCACTGACAGCTTGGCCTCTGGGATCCAGACCTGGCCTTTTGGGGCACTTGCACCTAGCAGAGTGTCCAGCTTCCCGAGAGCCGTCGCCAGAATTTTGGACCCTAGAGGTGGTCTCTGTCGGTCCCGAGACATTGCCTCTGGATTTGGTGCCCAGGGTGAATTGGAGGTCCTGAGCACAGACCCGGGGTGAAGGCGCCCGGCGCCACGTCAAAAATTCCCCAAGAGCGGCGGCTTGCGATTTCGCACCACACATGGGGTCGGTGATCGGGACCACCAGCACCGGCATTTCTCTGACAGCTTGGCCTCTGAGGTCCAGACCTGGCCTTTTGGGGCACTTGCACCTAGCAGAGTGTCCAGCTTCCCGAGAGCCGTCGGCAGAATTTTGGACCCTAGAGGTGGTCTCTGTCGGTCCCGAGACATTGCCTCTGGATTTGGTGCCCAGGGTGAACCTGTCTGCCCTGAGCGCAGGTCTGGGGCGAAGGCGCCCGGCGCCACGTCAAGAATTCCCCAAGAGCGGCCGCTTGCGATTTCGCACCACACATGGGGTCGGTGATCGGGACCACCAGCACCGGCATTTCTCTGACAGCTTGGCCTCTGAGGTCCAGACCTGGCCTTTTGGGGCACTTGCACCTAGCAGAGTGTCCAGCTTCCCGAGAGCCGTCGGCAGAATTTTGGACCCTAGAGGTGGTCTCTGTCGGTCCCGAGACATTGCCTCTGGATTTGGTGGCCCAGGGTGAATTGGAGGTCCTGAGCACAGACCCGGGGCGAAGGCGCCCGGCGCCACGTCAAAAATTCCCCAAGAGCGGCGGCTTGCGATTTCGCACCACACATGGGGTCGGTGATCGGGACCACCAGCACCGGCATTTCTCTGACAGCTTGGCCTCTGGGATCCAGACCTGGCCTTTTGGGGCATTTGCACCTAGCAGAGTGTCCAGCTTCCCGAGAGCCGTCGCCAGAATTTTGGACCCTAGAGGTGGTCTCTGTCGGTCCCGAGACATTGCCTCTGGATTTGGTGCCCAGGGTGAATTGGAGGTCCTGAGCACAGACCCGGAGCGAAGGCGCCCGGCGCCACGTCAAAAATTCCCCAAGAGCGGCGGCTTGCGATTTCGCACCACACATGGGGTCGGTGATCGGGACCACCAGCACCGGCATTTCTCTGACAGCTTGGCCTCTGAGGTCCAGACCTGGCCTTTTGGGGCACTTGCACCTAGCAGAGTGTCCAGCTTCCCGAGAGCCGTCGCCAGAATTTTGGACCCTAGAGGTGGTCTCTGTCGGTCCCGAGACATTGCCTCTGGATTTGGTGCCCAGGGTGAACCTGTCTGCCCTGAGCGCAGGTCTGGGGCGAAGGCGCCCGGCGCCACGTCAAGAATTCCCCAAGAGCGGCCGCTTGCGATTTCGCACCACACATGGGGTCGGTGATCGGGACCACCAGCACCGGCATTTCTCTGACAGCTTGGCCTCTGGGATCCAGACCTGGCCTTTTGGGGCACTTGCACCTAGCAGAGTGTCCAGCTTCCCGAGAGCCGTCGGCAGAATTTTGGACCCTAGAGGTGGTCTCTGTCGGTCCCGAGACATTGCCTCTGGATTTGGTGCCCAGGGTGAATTGGAGGTCCTGAGCACAGACCCGGGGCGAAGGCGCCCGGCGCCACGTCAAAAATTCCCCAAGAGCGGCGGCTTGCGATTTCGCACCACACATGGGGTCGGTGATCGGGACCACCAGCACTGGCATTTCTCTGACAGCTTGGCCTCTGAGGTCCAGACCTGGCCTTTTGGGGCACTTGCACCTAGCAGAGTGTCCAGCTTCCCGAGAGCCGTCGCCAGAATTTTGGACCCTAGAGGTGGTCTCTGTCGGTCCCGAGACATTGCCTCTGGATTTGGTGCCCAGGGTGAACCTTTCTGCCCTGAGCGCAGGTCTGGGGCGAAGGCGCCCGGCGCCACGTCAAGAATTCCCCAAGAGCGGCGGCTTGCGATTTCGCACCACACATGGGGTCGGTGATCGGGACCACCAGCACCGGCATTTCTCTGACAGCTTGGCCTCTGAGGTCCAGACCTGGCCTTTTGGGGCACTTGCACCTAGCAGAGTGTCCAGCTTCCCGAGAGCCGTCGCCAGAATTTTGGACCCTAGAGGTGGTCTCTGTCGGTCCCGAGACATTGCCTCTGGATTTGGTGCCCAGGGTGAATTGGAGGTCCTGAGCACAGACCCGGGGTGAAGGCGCCCGGCGCCACGTCAAAAATTCCCCAAGAGCGGCGGCTTGCGATTTCGCACCACACATGGGGTCGGTGATCGGGACCACCAGCACCGGCATTTCTCTGACAGCTTGGCCTCTGAGGTCCAGACCTGGCCTTTTGGGGCACTTGCACCTAGCAGAGTGTCCAGCTTCCCGAGAGCCGTCGGCAGAATTTTGGACCCTAGAGGTGGTCTCTGTCGGTCCCGAGACATTGCCTCTGGATTTGGTGCCCAGGGTGAACCTGTCTGCCCTGAGCGCAGGTCTGGGGCGAAGGCGCCCGGCGCCACGTCAAGAATTCCCCAAGAGCGGCCGCTTGCGATTTCGCACCACACATGGGGTCGGTGATCGGGACCACCAGCACCGGCATTTCTCTGACAGCTTGGCCTCTGGGATCCAGACCTGGCCTTTTGGGGCACTTGCACCTAGCAGAGTGTCCAGCTTCCCGAGAGCCGTCGGCAGAATTTTGGACCCTAGAGGTGGTCTCTGTCGGTCCCGAGACATTGCCTCTGGATTTGGTGCCCAGGGTGAATTGGAGGTCCTGAGCACAGACCCGGGGCGAAGGCGCCTGGCGCCACGTCAAAAATTCCCCAAGAGCGGCGGCTTGCGATTTCGCACCACACATGGGGTCGGTGATCGGGACCACCAGCACTGGCATTTCTCTGACAGCTTGGCCTCTGAGGTCCAGACCTGGCCTTTTGGGGCACTTGCACCTAGCAGAGTGTCCAGCTTCCCGAGAGCCGTCGCCAGAATTTTGGACCCTAGAGGTGGTCTCTGTCGGTCCCGAGACATTGCCTCTGGATTTGGTGCCCAGGGTGAACCTTTCTGCCCTGAGCGCAGGTCTGGGGCGAAGGCGCCCGGCGCCACGTCAAGAATTCCCCAAGAGCGGCGGCTTGCGATTTCGCACCACACATGGGGTCGGTGATCGGGACCACCAGCACCGGCATTTCTCTGACAGCTTGGCCTCTGAGGTCCAGACCTGGCCTTTTGGGGCACTTGCACCTAGCAGAGTGTCCAGCTTCCCGAGAGCCGTCGCCAGAATTTTGGACCCTAGAGGTGGTCTCTGTCGGTCCCGAGACATTGCCTCTGGATTTGGTGCCCAGGGTGAACCTGTCTGCCCTGAGCGCAGGTCTGGGGCGAAGGCGCCCGGCGCCACGTCAAGAATTCCCCAAGAGCGGCCGCTTGCGATTTCGCACCACACATGGGGTCGGTGATTGGGACCACCAGCACCGGCATTTCTCTGACAGCTTGGCCTCTGGGATCCAGACCTGGCCTTTTGGGGCACTTGCACCTAGCAGAGTGTCCAGCTTCCCGAGAGCCGTCGGCAGAATTTTGGACCCTAGAGGTGGTCTCTGTCGGTCCCGAGACATTGCCTCTGGATTTGGTGCCCAGGGTGAATTGGAGGTCCTGAGCACAGACCCGGGGCGAAGGCGCCCGGCGCCACGTCAAAAATTCCCCAAGAGCGGCGGCTTGCGATTTCGCACCACACATGGGGTCGGTGATCGGGACCACCAGCACCGGCATTTCTCTGACAGCTTGGCCTCTGAGGTCCAGACCTGGCCTTTTGGGGCACTTGCACCTAGCAGAGTGTCCAGCTTCCCGAGAGCCGTCGCCAGAATTTTGGACCCTAGAGGTGGTCTCTGTCGGTCCCGAGACATTGCCTCTGGATTTGGTGCCCAGGGTGAATTGGAGGTCCTGAGCGCAGGTCTGGGGCGAAGGCGCCCGGCGCCACGTCAAGAATTCCCCAAGAGCTGCCGCTTGCGATTTCGCACCACACATGGGGTCGGTGATCGGGACCACCAGCACCAGCATTTCACTGACAGCTTGGCCTCTGGGATCCAGACCTGGCCTTTTGGGGCACTTGCACTTAGCAGAGTGTCCAGCTTCCCGAGAGCCGTCGCCAGAATTTTGGACCCTAGAGGTGGTCTCTGTCGGTCCCGAGACATTGCCTCTGGATTTGGTGCCCAGGGTGAATTGGAGGTCCTGAGCACAGACCCGGGGCGAAGGCGCCCGGCGCCACGTCAAAAATTCCCCAAGAGCGGCGGCTTGCGATTTCGCACCACACATGGGGTCGGTGATCGGGACCACCAGCACCGGCATTTCTCTGACAGCTTGGCCTCTGAGGTCCAGACCTGGCCTTTTGGGGCACTTGCACCTAGCAGAGTGTCCAGCTTCCCGAGAGCCGTCGCCAGAATTTTGGACCCTAGAGGTGGTCTCTGTCGGTCCCGAGACATTGCCTCTGGATTTGGTGCCCAGGGTGAACTTGTCTGCCCTGAACGCAGTTCTGGGGCGAAGGCGCCCGGCGCCACGTCAAGAATTCCCCAAGAGCTGCCGCTTGCGATTTCGCACCACACATGGGGTCGGTGATCGGGACCACCAGCACCGGCATTTCTCTGACAGCTTGGCCTCTGGGATCCAGACCTGGCCTTTTGGGGCACTTGCACTTAGCAGAGTGTCCAGCTTCCCGAGAGCCGTCGGCAGAATTTTGGACCCTAGAGGTGGTCTCTGTCGGTCCCGAGACATTGCCTCTGGATTTGGTGCCCAGGGTGAATTGGAGGTCCTGAGCACAGACCCGGGGCGAAGGCACCCGGCGCCACGTCAAAAATTCCCCAAGAGCGGCGGCTTGCGATTTCGCACCACACATGGGGTCGGTGATCGGGACCACCAGCACCGGCATTTCTCTGACAGCTTGGCCTCTGGGATCCAGACCTGGCCTTTTGGGGCATTTGCACCTAGCAGAGTGTCCAGCTTCCCGAGAGCCGTCGCCAGAATTTTGGACCCTAGAGGTGGTCTCTGTCGGTCCCGAGACATTGCCTCTGGATTTGGTGCCCAGGGTGAATTGGAGGTCCTGAGCACAGACCCGGAGCGAAGGCGCCCGGCGCCACGTCAAAAATTCCCCAAGAGCGGCGGCTTGCGATTTCGCACCACACATGGGGTCGGTGATCGGGACCACCAGCACCGGCATTTCTCTGACAGCTTGGCCTCTGAGGTCCAGACCTGGCCTTTTGGGGCACTTGCACCTAGCAGAGTGTCCAGCTTCCCGAGAGCCGTCGCCAGAATTTTGGACCCTAGAGGTGGTCTCTGTCGGTCCCGAGACATTGCCTCTGGATTTGGTGCCCAGGGTGAACCTGTCTGCCCTGAGCGCAGGTCTGGGGCGAAGGCGCCCGGCGCCACGTCAAGAATTCCCCAAGAGCGGCCGCTTGCGATTTCGCACCACACATGGGGTCGGTGATCGGGACCACCAGCACCGGCATTTCTCTGACAGCTTGGCCTCTGGGATCCAGACCTGGCCTTTTGGGGCACTTGCACCTAGCAGAGTGTCCAGCTTCCCGAGAGCCGTCGGCAGAATTTTGGACCCTAGAGGTGGTCTCTGTCGGTCCCGAGACATTGCCTCTGGATTTGGTGCCCAGGGTGAATTGGAGGTCCTGAGCACAGACCCGGGGCGAAGGCGCCCGGCGCCACGTCAAAAATTCCCCAAGAGCGGCGGCTTGCGATTTCGCACCACACATGGGGTCGGTGATCGGGACCACCAGCACTGGCATTTCTCTGACAGCTTGGCCTCTGAGGTCCAGACCTGGCCTTTTGGGGCACTTGCACCTAGCAGAGTGTCCAGCTTCCCGAGAGCCGTCGCCAGAATTTTGGACCCTAGAGGTGGTCTCTGTCGGTCCCGAGACATTGCCTCTGGATTTGGTGCCCAGGGTGAACCTTTCTGCCCTGAGCGCAGGTCTGGGGCGAAGGCGCCCGGCGCCACGTCAAGAATTCCCCAAGAGCGGCGGCTTGCGATTTCGCACCACACATGGGGTCGGTGATCGGGACCACCAGCACCGGCATTTCTCTGACAGCTTGGCCTCTGAGGTCCAGACCTGGCCTTTTGGGGCACTTGCACCTAGCAGAGTGTCCAGCTTCCCGAGAGCCGTCGCCAGAATTTTGGACCCTAGAGGTGGTCTCTGTCGGTCCCGAGACATTGCCTCTGGATTTGGTGCCCAGGGTGAACCTTTCTGCCCTGAGCGCAGGTCTGGGGCGAAGGCGCCCGGCGCCACGTCAAAAATTCCCCAAGAGCGGCGGCTTGCGATTTCGCACCACACATGGGGTCGGTGATCGGGACCACCAGCACCGGCATTTCTCTGACAGCTTGGCCTCTGAGGTCCAGACCTGGCCTTTTGGGGCACTTGCACCTAGCAGAGTGTCCAGCTTCCCGAGAGCCGTCGCCAGAATTTTGGACCCTAGAGGTGGTCTCTGTCGGTCCCGAGACATTGCCTCTGGATTTGGTGCCCAGGGTGAACCTTTCTGCCCTGAGCGCAGGTCTGGGGCGAAGGCGCCCGGCGCCACGTCAAGAATTCCCCAAGAGCGGCCGCTTGCGATTTCGCACCACACATGGGGTCGGTGATCGGGACCACCAGCACCGGCATTTCTCTGACAGCTTGGCCTCTGGGATCCAGACCTGGCCTTTTGGGGCACTTGCACCTAGCAGAGTGTCCAGCTTCCCGAGAGCCGTCGCCAGAATTTTGGACCCTAGAGGTGGTCTCTGTCGGTCCCGAGACATTGCCTCTGGATTTGGTGCCCAGGGTGAATTGGAGGTCCTGAGCACAGACCCGGGGCGAAGGCGCCCGGCGCCACGTCAAAAATTCCCCAAGAGCGGCGGCTTGCGATTTCGCACCACACATGGGGTCGGTGATCGGGACCACCAGCACCGGCATTTCTCTGACAGCTTGGCCTCTGAGGTCCAGACCTGGCCTTTTGGGGCACTTGCACCTAGCAGAGTGTCCAGCTTCCCGAGAGCCGTCGCCAGAATTTTGGACCCTAGAGGTGGTCTCTGTCGGTCCCGAGACATTGCCTCTGGATTTGGTGCCCAGGGTGAATTGGAGGTCCTGAGCACAGACCCGGGGTGAAGGCGCCCGGCGCCACGTCAAAAATTCCTCAAGAGCTGCCGCTTGGGATTTCGCACCACACATGGGGTCGGTGATCGGGACCACCAGCACCGGCATTTCTCTGACAGCTTGGCCTCTGAGGTCCAGACCTGGCCTTTTGGGGCACTTGCACCTAGCAGAGTGTCCAGCTTCCCGAGAGCCGTCGCCAGAATTTTGGACCCTAGAGGTGGTCTCTGTCGGTCCCGAGACATTGCCTCTGGATTTGGTGCCCAGGGTGAATTGGAGGTCCTGAGCACAGACCCGGGGCGAAGGCGCCCGGCGCCACGTCAAAAATTCCCCAAGAGCGGCGGCTTGCGATTTCGCACCACACATGGGGTCGGTGATCGGGACCACCAGCACCGGCATTTCTCTGACAGCTTGGCCTCTGAGGTCCAGACCTGGCCTTTTGGGGCACTTGCACCTAGCAGAGTGTCCAGCTTCCCGAGAGCCGTCGCCAGAATTTTGGACCCTAGAGGTGGTCTCTGTCGGTCCCGAGACATTGCCTCTGGATTTGGTGCCCAGGGTGAACCTTTCTGCCCTGAGCGCAGGTCTGGGGCGAAGGCGCCCGGCGCCACGTCAAGAATTCCCCAAGAGCGGCCGCTTGCGATTTCGCACCACACATGGGGTCGGTGATCGGGACCACCAGCACCGGCATTTCTCTGACAGCTTGGCCTCTGAGGTCCAGACCTGGCCTTTTGGGGCACTTGCACCTAGCAGAGTGTCCAGCTTCCCGAGAGCCGTCGCCAGAATTTTGGACCCTAGAGGTGGTCTCTGTCGGTCCCGAGACATTGCCTCTGGATTTGGTGCCCAGGGTGAATTGGAGGTCCTGAGCACAGACCCGGGGCGAAGGCGCCCGGCGCCACGTCAAAAATTCCCCAAGAGCGGCGGCTTGCGATTTCGCACCACACATGGGGTCGGTGATCGGGACCACCAGCACCGGCATTTCTCTGACAGCTTGGCCTCTGAGGTCCAGACCTGGCCTTTTGGGGCACTTGCACCTAGCAGAGTGTCCAGCTTCCCGAGAGCCGTCGCCAGAATTTTGGACCCTAGAGGTGGTCTCTGTCGGTCCCGAGACATTGCCTCTGGATTTGGTGCCCAGGGTGAACCTTTCTGCCCTGAGCGCAGGTCTGGGGCGAAGGCGCCCGGCGCCACGTCAAGAATTCCCCAAGAGCGGCGGCTTGCGATTTCGCACCACACATGGGGTCGGTGATCGGGACCACCAGCACCGGCATTTCTCTGACAGCTTGGCCTCTGGGATCCAGACCTGGCCTTTTGGGGCACTTGCACCTAGCAGAGTGTCCAGCTTCCCGAGAGCCGTCGCCAGAATTTTGGACCCTAGAGGTGGTCTCTGTCGGTCCCGAGACATTGCCTCTGGATTTGGTGCCCAGGGTGAATTGGAGGTCCTGAGCACAGACCCGGGGTGAAGGCGCCCGGCGCCACGTCAAAAATTCCTCAAGAGCTGCCGCTTGGGATTTCGCACCACACATGGGGTCGGTGATCGGGACCACCAGCACCGGCATTTCTCTGACAGCTTGGCCTCTGAGGTCCAGACCTGGCCTTTTGGGGCACTTGCACCTAGCAGAGTGTCCAGCTTCCCGAGAGCCGTCGCCAGAATTTTGGACCCTAGAGGTGGTCTCTGTCGGTCCCGAGACATTGCCTCTGGATTTGGTGCCCAGGGTGAATTGGAGGTCCTGAGCACAGACCCGGGGTGAAGGCGCCCGGCGCCACGTCAAAAATTCCCCAAGAGCGGCGGCTTGCGATTTCGCACCACACATGGGGTCGGTGATCGGGACCACCAGCACCGGCATTTCTCTGACAGCTTGGCCTCTGAGGTCCAGACCTGGCCTTTTGGGGCACTTGCACCTAGCAGAGTGTCCGCTTCCCGAGAGCCTGTCGCCAGAATTTTGGACCCTAGAGGTGGTCTCTGTCGGTCCCGAGACATTGCCTCTGGATTTGGTGCCCAGGGTGAACCTTTCTGCCCTGAGCGCAGGTCTGGGGCGAAGGCGCCCGGCGCCACGTCAAGAATTCCCCAAGAGCGGCCGCTTGCGATTTCGCACCACACATGGGGTCGGTGATCGGGACCACCAGCACCGGCATTTCTCTGACAGCTTGGCCTCTGAGGTCCAGACCTGGCCTTTTGGGGCACTTGCACCTAGCAGAGTGTCCAGCTTCCCGAGAGCCGTCGCCAGAATTTTTGGACCCTAGAGGTGGTCTCTGTCGGTCCGAGACATTGCCTCTGGATTTGGTGCCCAGGGTGAACCTTTCTGCCCTGAGCGCAGGTCTGGGGCGAAGGCGCCCGGCGCCACGTCAAGAATTCCCCAAGAGCGGCCGCTTGCGATTTCGCACCACACATGGGGTCGGTGATCGGGACCACCAGCACCGGCATTTCTCTGACAGCTTGGCCTCTGGGATCCAGACCTGGCCTTTTGGGGCACTTGCACCTAGCAGAGTGTCCAGCTTCCCGAGAGCCGTCGCCAGAATTTTGGACCCTAGAGGTGGTCTCTGTCGGTCCCGAGACATTGCCTCTGGATTTGGTGCCCAGGGTGAATTGGAGGTCCTGAGCACAGACCCGGGGCGAAGGCGCCCGGCGCCACGTTAAAAATTCCCCAAGAGCGGCGGCTTGCGATTTCGCACCACACATGGGGTCGGTGATCGGGACCACCAGCACCGGCATTTCTCTGACAGCTTGGCCTCTGAGGTCCAGACCTGGCCTTTTGGGGCACTTGCACCTAGCAGAGTGTCCAGCTTCCCGAGAGCCGTCGCCAGAATTTTGGACCCTAGAGGTGGTCTCTGTCGGTCCCGAGACATTGCCTCTGGATTTGGTGCCCAGGGTGAACCTGTCTGCCCTGAGCGCAGGTCTGGGGCGAAGGCGCCCGGCGCCACGTCAAGAATTCCCCAAGAGCGGCCGCTTGCGATTTCGCACCACACATGGGGTCGGTGATCGGGACCACCAGCACCGGCATTTCTCTGACAGCTTGGCCTCTGGGATCCAGACCTGGCCTTTTGGGGCACTTGCACCTAGCAGAGTGTCCAGCTTCCCGAGAGCCGTCGGCAGAATTTTGGACCCTAGAGGTGGTCTCTGTCGGTCCCGAGACATTGCCTCTGGATTTGGTGCCCAGGGTGAATTGGAGGTCCTGAGCACAGACCCGGGGCGAAGGCGCCCGGCGCCACGTCAAAAATTCCCCAAGAGCGGCGGCTTGCGATTTCGCACCACACATGGGGTCGGTGATCGGGACCACCAGCACCGGCATTTCTCTGACAGCTTGGCCTCTGAGGTCCAGACCTGGCCTTTTGGGGCACTTGCACCTAGCAGAGTGTCCAGCTTCCCGAGAGCCGTCGGCAGAATTTTGGACCCTAGAGGTGGTCTCTGTCGGTCCCGAGACATTGCCTCTGGATTTGGTGCCCAGGGTGAATTGGAGGTCCTGAGCGCAGGTCTGGGGCGAAGGCGCCCGGCGCCACGTCAAGAATTCCCCAAGAGCTGCCGCTTGCGATTTCGCACCACACATGGGGTCGGTGATCGGGACCACCAGCACCGGCATTTCACTGACAGCTTGGCCTCTGGGATCCAGACCTGGCCTTTTGGGGCACTTGCACCTAGCAGAGTGTCCAGCTTCCCGAGAGCCGTCGCCAGAATTTTGGACCCTAGAGGTGGTCTCTGTCGGTCCCGAGACATTGCCTCTGGATTTGGTGCCCAGGGTGAATTGGAGGTCCTGAGCACAGACCCGGGGCGAAGGCGCCCGGCGCCACGTCAAAAATTCCCCAAGAGCGGCGGCTTGCGATTTCGCACCACACATGGGGTCGGTGATCGGGACCACCAGCACCGGCATTTCTCTGACAGCTTGGCCTCTGAGGTCCAGACCTGGCCTTTTGGGGCACTTGCACCTAGCAGAGTGTCCAGCTTCCCGAGAGCCGTCGCCAGAATTTTGGACCCTAGAGGTGGTCTCTGTCGGTCCCGAGACATTGCCTCTGGATTTGGTGCCCAGGGTGAACTTGTCTGCCCTGAGCGCAGTTCTGGGGCGAAGGCGCCCGGCGCCACGTCAAGAATTCCCCAAGAGCTGCCGCTTGCGATTTCGCACCACACATGGGGTCGGTGATCGGGACCACCAGCACCGGCATTTCTCTGACAGCTTGGCCTCTGGGATCCAGACCTGGCCTTTTGGGGCACTTGCACTTAGCAGAGTGTCCAGCTTCCCGAGAGCCGTCGGCAGAATTTTGGACCCTAGAGGTGGTCTCTGTCGGTCCCGAGACATTGCCTCTGGATTTGGTGCCCAGGGTGAATTGGAGGTCCTGAGCACAGACCCGGGGCGAAGGCGCCCGGCGCCACGTCAAAAATTCCCCAAGAGCGGCGGCTTGCGATTTCGCACCACACATGGGGTCGGTGATCGGGACCACCAGCACCGGCATTTCTCTGACAGCTTGGCCTCTGGGATCCAGACCTGGCCTTTTGGGGCATTTGCACCTAGCAGAGTGTCCAGCTTCCCGAGAGCCGTCGCCAGAATTTTGGACCCTAGAGGTGGTCTCTGTCGGTCCCGAGACATTGCCTCTGGATTTGGTGCCCAGGGTGAATTGGAGGTCCTGAGCACAGACCCGGGGCGAAGGCGCCCGGCGCCACGTCAAAAATTCCCCAAGAGCGGCGGCTTGCGATTTCGCACCACACATGGGGTCGGTGATCGGGACCACCAGCACCGGCATTTCTCTGACAGCTTGGCCTCTGAGGTCCAGACCTGGCCTTTTGGGGCACTTGCACCTAGCAGAGTGTCCAGCTTCCCGAGAGCCGTCGCCAGAATTTTGGACCCTAGAGGTGGTCTCTGTCGGTCCCGAGACATTGCCTCTGGATTTGGTGCCCAGGGTGAACCTTTCTGCCCTGAGCGCAGGTCTGGGGCGAAGGCGCCCGGCGCCACGTCAAGAATTCCCCAAGAGCGGCCGCTTGCGATTTCGCACCACACATGGGGTCGGTGATCGGGACCACCAGCACCGGCATTTCTCTGACAGCTTGGCCTCTGAGGTCCAGACCTGGCCTTTTGGGGCACTTGCACCTAGCAGAGTGTCCAGCTTCCCGAGAGCCGTCGCCAGAATTTTGGACCCTAGAGGTGGTCTCTGTCGGTCCCGAGACATTGCCTCTGGATTTGGTGCCCAGGGTGAATTGGAGGTCCTGAGCACAGACCCGGGGCGAAGGCGCCCGGCGCCACGTCAAAAATTCCCCAAGAGCGGCGGCTTGCGATTTCGCACCACACATGGGGTCGGTGATCGGGACCACCAGCACTGGCATTTCTCTGACAGCTTGGCCTCTGGGATCCAGACCTGGCCTTTTGGGGCACTTGCACCTAGCAGAGTGTCCAGCTTCCCGAGAGCCGTCGGCAGAATTTTGGACCCTAGAGGTGGTCTCTGTCGGTCCCGAGACATTGCCTCTGGATTTGGTGCCCAGGGTGAACCTGTCTGCCCTGAGCGCAGGTCTGGGGCGAAGGCGCCCGGCGCCACGTCAAGAATTCCCCAAGAGCGGCCGCTTGCGATTTCGCACCACACATGGGGTCGGTGATCGGGACCACCAGCACCGGCATTTCTCTGACAGCTTGGCCTCTGGGATCCAGACCTGGCCTTTTGGGGCACTTGCACCTAGCAGAGTGTCCAGCTTCCCGAGAGCCGTCGCCAGAATTTTGGACCCTAGAGGTGGTCTCTGTCGGTCCCGAGACATTGCCTCTGGATTTGGTGCCCAGGGTGAATTGGAGGTCCTGAGCACAGACCCGGGGCGAAGGCGCCCGGCGCCACGTCAAAAATTCCCCAAGAGCGGCGGCTTGCGATTTCGCACCACACATGGGGTCGGTGATCGGGACCACCAGCACCGGCATTTCTCTGACAGCTTGGCCTCTGAGGTCCAGACCTGGCCTTTTGGGGCACTTGCACCTAGCAGAGTGTCCAGCTTCCCGAGAGCCGTCGCCAGAATTTTGGACCCTAGAGGTGGTCTCTGTCGGTCCCGAGACATTGCCTCTGGATTTGGTGCCCAGGGTGAACCTTTCTGCCCTGAGCGCAGGTCTGGGGCGAAGGCGCCCGGCGCCACGTCAAGAATTCCCCAAGAGCGGCCGCTTGCGATTTCGCACCACACATGGGGTCGGTGATCGGGACCACCAGCACCGGCATTTCTCTGACAGCTTGGCCTCTGAGGTCCAGACCTGGCCTTTTGGGGCACTTGCACCTAGCAGAGTGTCCAGCTTCTCGAGAGCCGTCGCCAGAATTTTGGACCCTAGAGGTGGTCTCTGTCGGTCCCGAGACATTGCCTCTGGATTTGGTGCCCAGGGTGAATTGGAGGTCCTGAGCACAGACCCGGGGTGAAGGCGCCCGGCGCCACGTCAAAAATTCCCCAAGAGCGGCGGCTTGCGATTTCGCACCACACATGGGGTCGGTGATCGGGACCACCAGCACTGGCATTTCTCTGACAGCTTGGCCTCTGAGGTCCAGACCTGGCCTTTTGGGGCACTTGCACCTAGCAGAGTGTCCAGCTTCCCGAGAGCCGTCGGCAGAATTTTGGACCCTAGAGGTGGTCTCTGTCGGTCCCGAGACATTGCCTCTGGATTTGGTGCCCAGGGTGAACCTGTCTGCCCTGAGCGCAGGTCTGGGGCGAAGGCGCCCGGCGCCACGTCAAGAATTCCCCAAGAGCGGCCGCTTGCGATTTCGCACCACACATGGGGTCGGTGATCGGGACCACCAGCACCGGCATTTCTCTGACAGCTTGGCCTCTGGGATCCAGACCTGGCCTTTTGGGGCACTTGCACCTAGCAGAGTGTCCAGCTTCCCGAGAGCCGTCGGCAGAATTTTGGACCCTAGAGGTGGTCTCTGTCGGTCCCGAGACATTGCCTCTGGATTTGGTGCCCAGGGTGAATTGGAGGTCCTGAGCACAGACCCGGGGCGAAGGCGCCCGGCGCCACGTCAAAAATTCCCCAAGAGCGGCGGCTTGCGATTTCGCACCACACATGGGGTCGGTGATCGGGACCACCAGCACCGGCATTTCTCTGACAGCTTGGCCTCTGAGGTCCAGACCTGGCCTTTTGGGGCACTTGCACCTAGCAGAGTGTCCAGCTTCCCGAGAGCCGTCGCCAGAATTTTGGACCCTAGAGGTGGTCTCTGTCGGTCCCGAGACATTGCCTCTGGATTTGGTGCCCAGGGTGAACCTTTCTGCCCTGAGCGCAGGTCTGGGGCGAAGGCGCCCGGCGCCACGTCAAGAATTCCCCAAGAGCGGCCGCTTGCGATTTCGCACCACACATGGGGTCGGTGATCGGGACCACCAGCACCGGCATTTCACTGACAGCTTGGCCTCTGGGATCCAGACCTGGCCTTTTGGGGCACTTGCACCTAGCAGAGTGTCCAGCTTCTCGAGAGCCGTCGCCAGAATTTTGGACCCTAGAGGTGGTCTCTGTCGGTCCCGAGACATTGCCTCTGGATTTGGTGCCCAGGGTGAATTGGAGGTCCTGAGCACAGACCCGGGGTGAAGGCGCCCGGCGCCACGTCAAAAATTCCCCAAGAGCGGCGGCTTGCGATTTCGCACCACACATGGGGTCGGTGATCGGGACCACCAGCACTGGCATTTCTCTGACAGCTTGGCCTCTGGGATCCAGACCTGGCCTTTTGGGGCACTTGCACCTAGCAGAGTGTCCAGCTTCCCGAGAGCCGTCGGCAGAATTTTGGACCCTAGAGGTGGTCTCTGTCGGTCCCGAGACATTGCCTCTGGATTTGGTGCCCAGGGTGAACCTGTCTGCCCTGAGCGCAGGTCTGGGGCGAAGGCGCCCGGCGCCACGTCAAAAATTCCCCAAGAGCGGCGGCTTGCGATTTCGCACCACACATGGGGTCGGTGATCGGGACCACCAGCACTGGCATTTCTCTGACAGCTTGGCCTCTGGGATCCAGACCTGGCCTTTTGGGGCACTTGCACCTAGCAGAGTGTCCAGCTTCCCGAGAGCCGTCGGCAGAATTTTGGACCCTAGAGGTGGTCTCTGTCGGTCCCGAGACATTGCCTCTGGATTTGGTGCCCAGGGTGAATTGGAGGTCCTGAGCACAGACCCGGGGCGAAGGCGCCCGGCGCCACGTCAAAAATTCCCCAAGAGCGGCGGCTTGCGATTTCGCACCACACATGGGGTCGGTGATCGGGACCACCAGCACCGGCATTTCTCTGACAGCTTGGCCTCTGAGGTCCAGACCTGGCCTTTTGGGGCACTTGCACCTAGCAGAGTGTCCAGCTTCCCGAGAGCCGTCGCCAGAATTTTGGACCCTAGAGGTGGTCTCTGTCGGTCCCGAGACATTGCCTCTGGATTTGGTGCCCAGGGTGAACCTTTCTGCCCTGAGCGCAGGTCTGGGGCGAAGGCGCCCGGCGCCACGTCAAGAATTCCCCAAGAGCGGCCGCTTGCGATTTCGCACCACACATGGGGTCGGTGATCGGGACCACCAGCACCGGCATTTCTCTGACAGCTTGGCCTCTGAGGTCCAGACCTGGCCTTTTGGGGCACTTGCACCTAGCAGAGTGTCCAGCTTCCCGAGAGCCGTCGCCAGAATTTTGGACCCTAGAGGTGGTCTCTGTCGGTCCCGAGACATTGCCTCTGGATTTGGTGCCCAGGGTGAATTGGAGGTCCTGAGCACAGACCCGGGGTGAAGGCGCCCGGCGCCACGTCAAAAATTCCTCAAGAGCTGCCGCTTGGGATTTCGCACCACACATGGGGTCGGTGATCGGGACCACCAGCACCGGCATTTCTCTGACAGCTTGGCCTCTGAGGTCCAGACCTGGCCTTTTGGGGCACTTGCACCTAGCAGAGTGTCCAGCTTCCCGAGAGCCGTCGGCAGAATTTTGGACCCTAGAGGTGGTCTCTGTCGGTCCCGAGACATTGCCTCTGGATTTGGTGCCCAGGGTGAATTGGAGGTCTTGAGCACAGACCCGGGGCGAAGGCGCCCGGCGCCACGTCAAAAATTCCCCAAGAGCGGCGGCTTGCGATTTCGCACCACACATGGGGTCGGTGATCGGGACCACCAGCACCGGCATTTCTCTGACAGCTTGGCCTCTGAGGTCCAGACCTGGCCTTTTGGGGCACTTGCACCTAGCAGAGTGTCCAGCTTCCCGAGAGCCGTCGCCAGAATTTTGGACCCTAGAGGTGGTCTCTGTCGGTCCCGAGACATTGCCTCTGGATTTGGTGCCCAGGGTGAACCTTTCTGCCCTGAGCGCAGGTCTGGGGCGAAGGCGCCCGGCGCCACGTCAAGAATTCCCCAAGAGCGGCCGCTTGCGATTTCGCACCACACATGGGGTCGGTGATCGGGACCACCAGCACCGGCATTTCTCTGACAGCTTGGCCTCTGGGATCCAGACCTGGCCTTTTGGGGCACTTGCACCTAGCAGAGTGTCCAGCTTCCCGAGAGCCGTCGCCAGAATTTTGGACCCTAGAGGTGGTCTCTGTCGGTCCCGAGACATTGCCTCTGGATTTGGTGCCCAGGGTGAATTGGAGGTCCTGAGCACAGACCCGGGGTGAAGGCGCCCGGCGCCACGTCAAAAATTCCTCAAGAGCTGCCGCTTGGGATTTCGCACCACACATGGGGTCGGTGATCGGGACCACCAGCACCGGCATTTCTCTGACAGCTTGGCCTCTGAGGTCCAGACCTGGCCTTTTGGGGCACTTGCACCTAGCAGAGTGTCCAGCTTCCCGAGAGCCGTCGCCAGAATTTTGGACCCTAGAGGTGGTCTCTGTCTGTCCCGAGACATTGCCTCTGGATTTGGTGCCCAGGGTGAACCTTTCTGCCCTGAGCGCAGGTCTGGGGCGAAGGCGCCCGGCGCCACGTCAAGAATTCCCCAAGAGCGGCCGCTTGCGATTTCGCACCACACATGGGGTCGGTGATCGGGACCACCAGCACCGGCATTTCACTGACAGCTTGGCCTCTGGGATCCAGACCTGGCCTTTTGGGGCACTTGCACCTAGCAGAGTGTCCAGCTTCTCGAGAGCCGTCGCCAGAATTTTGGACCCTAGAGGTGGTCTCTGTCGGTCCCGAGACATTGCCTCTGGATTTGGTGCCCAGGGTGAATTGGAGGTCCTGAGCACAGACCCGGGGTGAAGGCGCCCGGCGCCACGTCAAAAATTCCCCAAGAGCGGCGGCTTGCGATTTCGCACCACACATGGGGTCGGTGATCGGGACCACCAGCACTGGCATTTCTCTGACAGCTTGGCCTCTGGGATCCAGACCTGGCCTTTTGGGGCACTTGCACCTAGCAGAGTGTCCAGCTTCCCGAGAGCCGTCGGCAGAATTTTGGACCCTAGAGGTGGTCTCTGTCGGTCCCGAGACATTGCCTCTGGATTTGGTGCCCAGGGTGAACCTGTCTGCCCTGAGCGCAGGTCTGGGGCGAAGGCGCCCGGCGCCACGTCAAGAATTCCCCAAGAGCGGCCGCTTGCGATTTCGCACCACACATGGGGTCGGTGATCGGGACCACCAGCACTGGCATTTCTCTGACAGCTTGGCCTCTGGGATCCAGACCTGGCCTTTTGGGGCACTTGCACCTAGCAGAGTGTCCAGCTTCCCGAGAGCCGTCGGCAGAATTTTGGACCCTAGAGGTGGTCTCT
Organism: Tinamus guttatus; assembly: GCF_059628265.1. Classification (NCBI taxonomy): domain Eukaryota; kingdom Metazoa; phylum Chordata; class Aves; order Tinamiformes; family Tinamidae; genus Tinamus; species Tinamus guttatus. The sequence continues at coordinate 41,527 of NW_028289596.1, forward strand.
GTCGGTCCCGAGACATTGCCTCTGGATTTGGTGCCCAGGGTGAACCTGTCTGCCCTGAGCGCAGGTCTGGGGCGAAGGCGCCCGGCGCCACGTCAAGAATTCCCCAAGAGCGGCCGCTTGCGATTTCGCACCACACATGGGGTCGGTGATCGGGACCACCAGCACCGGCATTTCTCTGACAGCTTGGCCTCTGGGATCCAGACCTGGCCTTTTGGGGCACTTGCACCTAGCAGAGTGTCCAGCTTCCCGAGAGCCGTCGGCAGAATTTTGGACCCTAGAGGTGGTCTCTGTCGGTCCCGAGACATTGCCTCTGGATTTGGTGCCCAGGGTGAATTGGAGGTCCTGAGCACAGACCCGGGGCGAAGGCGCCCGGCGCCACGTCAAAAATTCCCCAAGAGCGGCGGCTTGCGATTTCGCACCACACATGGGGTCGGTGATCGGGACCACCAGCACCGGCATTTCTCTGACAGCTTGGCCTCTGAGGTCCAGACCTGGCCTTTTGGGGCACTTGCACCTAGCAGAGTGTCCAGCTTCCCGAGAGCCGTCGCCAGAATTTTGGACCCTAGAGGTGGTCTCTGTCGGTCCCGAGACATTGCCTCTGGATTTGGTGCCCAGGGTGAACCTTTCTGCCCTGAGCGCAGGTCTGGGGCGAAGGCGCCCGGCGCCACGTCAACAATTCCCCAAGAGCGGCCGCTTGCGATTTCGCACCACACATGGGGTCGGTGATCGGGACCACCAGCACCGGCATTTCTCTGACAGCTTGGCCTCTGGGATCCAGACCTGGCCTTTTGGGGCACTTGCACCTAGCAGAGTGTCCAGCTTCCCGAGAGCCGTCGCCAGAATTTTGGACCCTAGAGGTGGTCTCTGTCGGTCCCGAGACATTGCCTCTGGATTTGGTGCCCAGGGTGAACCTTTCTGCCCTGAGCGCAGGTCTGGGGCGAAGGCGCCCGGCGCCACGTCAAGAATTCCCCAAGAGCGGCCGCTTGCGATTTCGCACCACACATGGGGTCGGTGATCGGGACCACCAGCACCGGCATTTCTCTGACAGCTTGGCCTCTGAGGTCCAGACCTGGCCTTTTGGGGCACTTGCACCTAGCAGAGTGTCCAGCTTCCCGAGAGCCGTCGCCAGAATTTTGGACCCTAGAGGTGGTCTCTGTCGGTCCCGAGACATTGCCTCTGGATTTGGTGCCCAGGGTGAACCTTTCTGCCCTGAGCGCAGGTCTGGGGCGAAGGCGCCCGGCGCCACGTCAAGAATTCCCCAAGAGCGGCCGCTTGCGATTTCGCACCACACATGGGGTCGGTGATCGGGACCACCAGCACCGGCATTTCTCTGACAGCTTGGCCTCTGGGATCCAGACCTGGCCTTTTGGGGCACTTGCACCTAGCAGAGTGTCCAGCTTCCCGAGAGCCGTCGCCAGAATTTTGGACCCTAGAGGTGGTCTCTGTCGGTCCCGAGACATTGCCTCTGGATTTGGTGCCCAGGGTGAATTGGAGGTCCTGAGCACAGACCCGGGGCGAAGGCGCCCGGCGCCACGTCAAAAATTCCCCAAGAGCGGCGGCTTGCGATTTCGCACCACACATGGGGTCGGTGATCGGGACCACCAGCACCGGCATTTCTCTGACAGCTTGGCCTCTGAGGTCCAGACCTGGCCTTTTGGGGCACTTGCACCTAGCAGAGTGTCCAGCTTCCCGAGAGCCGTCGGCAGAATTTTGGACCCTAGAGGTGGTCTCTGTCGGTCCCGAGACATTGCCTCTGGATTTGGTGCCCAGGGTGAACCTGTCTGCCCTGAGCGCAGGTCTGGGGCGAAGGCGCCCGGCGCCACGTCAAGAATTCCCCAAGAGCGGCCGCTTGCGATTTCGCACCACACATGGGGTCGGTGATCGGGACCACCAGCACCGGCATTTCTCTGACAGCTTGGCCTCTGGGATCCAGACCTGGCCTTTTGGGGCACTTGCACCTAGCAGAGTGTCCAGCTTCCCGAGAGCCGTCGGCAGAATTTTGGACCCTAGAGGTGGTCTCTGTCGGTCCCGAGACATTGCCTCTGGATTTGGTGCCCAGGGTGAATTGGAGGTCCTGAGCACAGACCCGGGGCGAAGGCGCCCGGCGCCACGTCAAAAATTCCCCAAGAGCGGCGGCTTGCGATTTCGCACCACACATGGGGTCGGTGATCGGGACCACCAGCACCGGCATTTCTCTGACAGCTTGGCCTCTGAGGTCCAGACCTGGCCTTTTGGGGCACTTGCACCTAGCAGAGTGTCCAGCTTCCCGAGAGCCGTCGGCAGAATTTTGGACCCTAGAGGTGGTCTCTGTCGGTCCCGAGACATTGCCTCTGGATTTGGTGCCCAGGGTGAATTGGAGGTCCTGAGCGCAGGTCTGGGGCGAAGGCGCCCGGCGCCACGTCAAGAATTCCCCAAGAGCTGCCGCTTGCGATTTCGCACCACACATGGGGTCGGTGATCGGGACCACCAGCACCGGCATTTCACTGACAGCTTGGCCTCTGGGATCCAGACCTGGCCTTTTGGGGCACTTGCACCTAGCAGAGTGTCCAGCTTCCCGAGAGCCGTCGCCAGAATTTTGGACCCTAGAGGTGGTCTCTGTCGGTCCCGAGACATTGCCTCTGGATTTGGTGCCCAGGGTGAATTGGAGGTCCTGAGCACAGACCCGGGGCGAAGGCGCCCGGCGCCACGTCAAAAATTCCCCAAGAGCGGCGGCTTGCGATTTCGCACCACACATGGGGTCGGTGATCGGGACCACCAGCACCGGCATTTCTCTGACAGCTTGGCCTCTGAGGTCCAGACCTGGCCTTTTGGGGCACTTGCACCTAGCAGAGTGTCCAGCTTCCCGAGAGCCGTCGCCAGAATTTTGGACCCTAGAGGTGGTCTCTGTCGGTCCCGAGACATTGCCTCTGGATTTGGTGCCCAGGGTGAACTTGTCTGCCCTGAGCGCAGTTCTGGGGCGAAGGCGCCCGGCGCCACGTCAAGAATTCCCCAAGAGCTGCCGCTTGCGATTTCGCACCACACATGGGGTCGGTGATCGGGACCACCAGCACCGGCATTTCTCTGACAGCTTGGCCTCTGGGATCCAGACCTGGCCTTTTGGGGCACTTGCACTTAGCAGAGTGTCCAGCTTCCCGAGAGCCGTCGGCAGAATTTTGGACCCTAGAGGTGGTCTCTGTCGGTCCCGAGACATTGCCTCTGGATTTGGTGCCCAGGGTGAATTGGAGGTCCTGAGCACAGACCCGGGGCGAAGGCGCCCGGCGCCACGTCAAAAATTCCCCAAGAGCGGCGGCTTGCGATTTCGCACCACACATGGGGTCGGTGATCGGGACCACCAGCACCGGCATTTCTCTGACAGCTTGGCCTCTGGGATCCAGACCTGGCCTTTTGGGGCATTTGCACCTAGCAGAGTGTCCAGCTTCCCGAGAGCCGTCGCCAGAATTTTGGACCCTAGAGGTGGTCTCTGTCGGTCCCGAGACATTGCCTCTGGATTTGGTGCCCAGGGTGAATTGGAGGTCCTGAGCACAGACCCGGGGCGAAGGCGCCCGGCGCCACGTCAAAAATTCCCCAAGAGCGGCGGCTTGCGATTTCGCACCACACATGGGGTCGGTGATCGGGACCACCAGCACCGGCATTTCTCTGACAGCTTGGCCTCTGAGGTCCAGACCTGGCCTTTTGGGGCACTTGCACCTAGCAGAGTGTCCAGCTTCCCGAGAGCCGTCGCCAGAATTTTGGACCCTAGAGGTGGTCTCTGTCGGTCCCGAGACATTGCCTCTGGATTTGGTGCCCAGGGTGAACCTTTCTGCCCTGAGCGCAGGTCTGGGGCGAAGGCGCCCGGCGCCACGTCAAGAATTCCCCAAGAGCGGCCGCTTGCGATTTCGCACCACACATGGGGTCGGTGATCGGGACCACCAGCACCGGCATTTCACTGACAGCTTGGCCTCTGGGATCCAGACCTGGCCTTTTGGGGCACTTGCACCTAGCAGAGTGTCCAGCTTCCCGAGAGCCGTCGCCAGAATTTTGGACCCTAGAGGTGGTCTCTGTCGGTCCCGAGACATTGCCTCTGGATTTGGTGCCCAGGGTGAATTGGAGGTCCTGAGCACAGACCCGGGGTGAAGGCGCCCGGCGCCACGTCAAAAATTCCCCAAGAGCGGCGGCTTGCGATTTCGCACCACACATGGGGTCGGTGATCGGGACCACCAGCACCGGCATTTCTCTGACAGCTTGGCCTCTGAGGTCCAGACCTGGCCTTTTGGGGCACTTGCACCTAGCAGAGTGTCCAGCTTCCCGAGAGCCGTCGCCAGAATTTTGGACCCTAGAGGTGGTCTCTGTCGGTCCCGAGACATTGCCTCTGGATTTGGTGCCCAGGGTGAACCTTTCTGCCCTGAGCGCAGGTCTGGGGCGAAGGCGCCCGGCGCCACGTCAAGAATTCCCCAAGAGCGGCGGCTTGCGATTTCGCACCACACATGGGGTCGGTGATCGGGACCACCAGCACCGGCATTTCTCTGACAGCTTGGCCTCTGAGGTCCAGACCTGGCCTTTTGGGGCACTTGCACCTAGCAGAGTGTCCAGCTTCCCGAGAGCCGTCGCCAGAATTTTGGACCCTAGAGGTGGTCTCTGTCGGTCCCGAGACATTGCCTCTGGATTTGGTGCCCAGGGTGAACCTTTCTGCCCTGAGCGCAGGTCTGGGGCGAAGGCGCCCGGCGCCACGTCAAGAATTCCCCAAGAGCGGCCGCTTGCGATTTCGCACCACACATGGGGTCGGTGATCGGGACCACCAGCACCGGCATTTCACTGACAGCTTGGCCTCTGGGATCCAGACCTGGCCTTTTGGGGCACTTGCACCTAGCAGAGTGTCCAGCTTCTCGAGAGCCGTCGCCAGAATTTTGGACCCTAGAGGTGGTCTCTGTCGGTCCCGAGACATTGCCTCTGGATTTGGTGCCCAGGGTGAATTGGAGGTCCTGAGCACAGACCCGGGGTGAAGGCGCCCGGCGCCACGTCAAAAATTCCCCAAGAGCGGCGGCTTGCGATTTCGCACCACACATGGGGTCGGTGATCGGGACCACCAGCACTGGCATTTCTCTGACAGCTTGGCCTCTGGGATCCAGACCTGGCCTTTTGGGGCACTTGCACCTAGCAGAGTGTCCAGCTTCCCGAGAGCCGTCGGCAGAATTTTGGACCCTAGAGGTGGTCTCTGTCGGTCCCGAGACATTGCCTCTGGATTTGGTGCCCAGGGTGAACCTGTCTGCCCTGAGCGCAGGTCTGGGGCGAAGGCGCCCGGCGCCACGTCAAGAATTCCCCAAGAGCGGCCGCTTGCGATTTCGCACCACACATGGGGTCGGTGATCGGGACCACCAGCACCGGCATTTCTCTGACAGCTTGGCCTCTGGGATCCAGACCTGGCCTTTTGGGGCACTTGCACCTAGCAGAGTGTCCAGCTTCCCGAGAGCCGTCGGCAGAATTTTGGACCCTAGAGGTGGTCTCTGTCGGTCCCGAGACATTGCCTCTGGATTTGGTGCCCAGGGTGAATTGGAGGTCCTGAGCACAGACCCGGGGCGAAGGTGCCCGGCGCCACGTCAAAAATTCCCCAAGAGCGGCGGCTTGCGATTTCGCACCACACATGGGGTCGGTGATCGGGACCACCAGCACCGGCATTTCTCTGACAGCTTGGCCTCTGAGGTCCAGACCTGGCCTTTTGGGGCACTTGCACCTAGCAGAGTGTCCAGCTTCCCGAGAGCCGTCGCCAGAATTTTGGACCCTAGAGGTGGTCTCTGTCGGTCCCGAGACATTGCCTCTGGATTTGGTGCCCAGGGTGAACCTTTCTGCCCTGAGCGCAGGTCTGGGGCGAAGGCGCCCGGCGCCACGTCAACAATTCCCCAAGAGCGGCCGCTTGCGATTTCGCACCACACATGGGGTCGGTGATCGGGACCACCAGCACCGGCATTTCTCTGACAGCTTGGCCTCTGGGATCCAGACCTGGCCTTTTGGGGCACTTGCACCTAGCAGAGTGTCCAGCTTCCCGAGAGCCGTCGCCAGAATTTTGGACCCTAGAGGTGGTCTCTGTCGGTCCCGAGACATTGCCTCTGGATTTGGTGCCCAGGGTGAACCTTTCTGCCCTGAGCGCAGGTCTGGGGCGAAGGCGCCCGGCGCCACGTCAAAAATTCCCCAAGAGCGGCCGCTTGCGATTTCGCACCACACATGGGGTCGGTGATCGGGACCACCAGCACCGGCATTTCTCTGACAGCTTGGCCTCTGAGGTCCAGACCTGGCCTTTTGGGGCACTTGCACCTAGCAGAGTGTCCAGCTTCCCGAGAGCCGTCGCCAGAATTTTGGACCCTAGAGGTGGTCTCTGTCGGTCCCGAGACATTGCCTCTGGATTTGGTGCCCAGGGTGAACCTTTCTGCCCTGAGCGCAGGTCTGGGGCGAAGGCGCCCGGCGCCACGTCAACAATTCCCCAAGAGCGGCCGCTTGCGATTTCGCACCACACATGGGGTCGGTGATCGGGACCACCAGCACCGGCATTTCTCTGACAGCTTGGCCTCTGGGATCCAGACCTGGCCTTTTGGGGCACTTGCACCTAGCAGAGTGTCCAGCTTCCCGAGAGCCGTCGCCAGAATTTTGGACCCTAGAGGTGGTCTCTGTCGGTCCCGAGACATTGCCTCTGGATTTGGTGCCCAGGGTGAACCTTTCTGCCCTGAGCGCAGGTCTGGGGCGAAGGCGCCCGGCGCCACGTCAAGAATTCCCCAAGAGCGGCCGCTTGCGATTTCGCACCACACATGGGGTCGGTGATCGGGACCACCAGCACCGGCATTTCTCTGACAGCTTGGCCTCTGAGGTCCAGACCTGGCCTTTTGGGGCACTTGCACCTAGCAGAGTGTCCAGCTTCCCGAGAGCCGTCGCCAGAATTTTGGACCCTAGAGGTGGTCTCTGTCGGTCCCGAGACATTGCCTCTGGATTTGGTGCCCAGGGTGAACCTTTCTGCCCTGAGCGCAGGTCTGGGGCGAAGGCGCCCGGCGCCACGTCAAGAATTCCCCAAGAGCGGCCGCTTGCGATTTCGCACCACACATGGGGTCGGTGATCGGGACCACCAGCACCGGCATTTCTCTGACAGCTTGGCCTCTGGGATCCAGACCTGGCCTTTTGGGGCACTTGCACCTAGCAGAGTGTCCAGCTTCCCGAGAGCCGTCGCCAGAATTTTGGACCCTAGAGGTGGTCTCTGTCGGTCCCGAGACATTGCCTCTGGATTTGGTGCCCAGGGTGAATTGGAGGTCCTGAGCACAGACCCGGGGCGAAGGCGCCCGGCGCCACGTCAAAAATTCCCCAAGAGCGGCGGCTTGCGATTTCGCACCACACATGGGGTCGGTGATCGGGACCACCAGCACCGGCATTTCTCTGACAGCTTGGCCTCTGAGGTCCAGACCTGGCCTTTTGGGGCACTTGCACCTAGCAGAGTGTCCAGCTTCCCGAGAGCCGTCGCCAGAATTTTGGACCCTAGAGGTGGTCTCTGTCGGTCCCGAGACATTGCCTCTGGATTTGGTGCCCAGGGTGAACCTGTCTGCCCTGAGCGCAGGTCTGGGGCGAAGGCGCCCGGCGCCACGTCAAGAATTCCCCAAGAGCGGCCGCTTGCGATTTCGCACCACACATGGGGTCGGTGATCGGGACCACCAGCACCGGCATTTCTCTGACAGCTTGGCCTCTGGGATCCAGACCTGGCCTTTTGGGGCACTTGCACCTAGCAGAGTGTCCAGCTTCCCGAGAGCCGTCGGCAGAATTTTGGACCCTAGAGGTGGTCTCTGTCGGTCCCGAGACATTGCCTCTGGATTTGGTGCCCAGGGTGAATTGGAGGTCCTGAGCACAGACCCGGGGCGAAGGCGCCCGGCGCCACGTCAAAAATTCCCCAAGAGCGGCGGCTTGCGATTTCGCACCACACATGGGGTCGGTGATCGGGACCACCAGCACCGGCATTTCTCTGACAGCTTGGCCTCTGAGGTCCAGACCTGGCCTTTTGGGGCACTTGCACCTAGCAGAGTGTCCAGCTTCCCGAGAGCCGTCGGCAGAATTTTGGACCCTAGAGGTGGTCTCTGTCGGTCCCGAGACATTGCCTCTGGATTTGGTGCCCAGGGTGAATTGGAGGTCCTGAGCGCAGGTCTGGGGCGAAGGCGCCCGGCGCCACGTCAAGAATTCCCCAAGAGCTGCCGCTTGCGATTTCGCACCACACATGGGGTCGGTGATCGGGACCACCAGCACCGGCATTTCACTGACAGCTTGGCCTCTGGGATCCAGACCTGGCCTTTTGGGGCACTTGCACCTAGCAGAGTGTCCAGCTTCCCGAGAGCCGTCGCCAGAATTTTGGACCCTAGAGGTGGTCTCTGTCGGTCCCGAGACATTGCCTCTGGATTTGGTGCCCAGGGTGAATTGGAGGTCCTGAGCACAGACCCGGGGCGAAGGCGCCCGGCGCCACGTCAAAAATTCCCCAAGAGCGGCGGCTTGCGATTTCGCACCACACATGGGGTCGGTGATCGGGACCACCAGCACCGGCATTTCTCTGACAGCTTGGCCTCTGAGGTCCAGACCTGGCCTTTTGGGGCACTTGCACCTAGCAGAGTGTCCAGCTTCCCGAGAGCCGTCGCCAGAATTTTGGACCCTAGAGGTGGTCTCTGTCGGTCCCGAGACATTGCCTCTGGATTTGGTGCCCAGGGTGAACCTTTCTGCCCTGAGCGCAGGTCTGGGGCGAAGGCGCCCGGCGCCACGTCAAGAATTCCCCAAGAGCGGCCGCTTGCGATTTCGCACCACACATGGGGTCGGTGATCGGGACCACCAGCACCGGCATTTCTCTGACAGCTTGGCCTCTGAGGTCCAGACCTGGCCTTTTGGGGCACTTGCACCTAGCAGAGTGTCCAGCTTCCCGAGAGCCGTCGCCAGAATTTTGGACCCTAGAGGTGGTCTCTGTCGGTCCCGAGACATTGCCTCTGGATTTGGTGCCCAGGGTGAACCTTTCTGCCCTGAGCGCAGGTCTGGGGCGAAGGCGCCCGGCGCCACGTCAAGAATTCCCCAAGAGCGGCCGCTTGCGATTTCGCACCACACATGGGGTCGGTGATCGGGACCACCAGCACCGGCATTTCACTGACAGCTTGGCCTCTGGGATCCAGACCTGGCCTTTTGGGGCACTTGCACCTAGCAGAGTGTCCAGCTTCTCGAGAGCCGTCGCCAGAATTTTGGACCCTAGAGGTGGTCTCTGTCGGTCCCGAGACATTGCCTCTGGATTTGGTGCCCAGGGTGAATTGGAGGTCCTGAGCACAGACCCGGGGTGAAGGCGCCCGGCGCCACGTCAAAAATTCCCCAAGAGCGGCGGCTTGCGATTTCGCACCACACATGGGGTCGGTGATCGGGACCACCAGCACTGGCATTTCTCTGACAGCTTGGCCTCTGGGATCCAGACCTGGCCTTTTGGGGCACTTGCACCTAGCAGAGTGTCCAGCTTCCCGAGAGCCGTCGGCAGAATTTTGGACCCTAGAGGTGGTCTCTGTCGGTCCCGAGACATTGCCTCTGGATTTGGTGCCCAGGGTGAACCTGTCTGCCCTGAGCGCAGGTCTGGGGCGAAGGCGCCCGGCGCCACGTCAAGAATTCCCCAAGAGCGGCCGCTTGCGATTTCGCACCACACATGGGGTCGGTGATCGGGACCACCAGCACCGGCATTTCTCTGACAGCTTGGCCTCTGGGATCCAGACCTGGCCTTTTGGGGCACTTGCACCTAGCAGAGTGTCCAGCTTCCCGAGAGCCGTCGCCAGAATTTTGGACCCTAGAGGTGGTCTCTGTCGGTCCCGAGACATTGCCTCTGGATTTGGTGCCCAGGGTGAATTGGAGGTCCTGAGCACAGACCCGGGGCGAAGGCGCCCGGCGCCACGTCAAAAATTCCCCAAGAGCGGCGGCTTGCGATTTCGCACCACACATGGGGTCGGTGATCGGGACCACCAGCACCGGCATTTCTCTGACAGCTTGGCCTCTGAGGTCCAGACCTGGCCTTTTGGGGCACTTGCACCTAGCAGAGTGTCCAGCTTCCCGAGAGCCGTCGCCAGAATTTTGGACCCTAGAGGTGGTCTCTGTCGGTCCCGAGACATTGCCTCTGGATTTGGTGCCCAGGGTGAACCTTTCTGCCCTGAGCGCAGGTCTGGGGCGAAGGCGCCCGGCGCCACGTCAAGAATTCCCCAAGAGCGGCCGCTTGCGATTTCGCACCACACATGGGGTCGGTGATCGGGACCACCAGCACCGGCATTTCTCTGACAGCTTGGCCTCTGAGGTCCAGACCTGGCCTTTTGGGGCACTTGCACCTAGCAGAGTGTCCAGCTTCCCGAGAGCCGTCGCCAGAATTTTGGACCCTAGAGGTGGTCTCTGTCGGTCCCGAGACATTGCCTCTGGATTTGGTGCCCAGGGTGAACCTTTCTGCCCTGAGCGCAGGTCTGGGGCGAAGGCGCCCGGCGCCACGTCAAGAATTCCCCAAGAGCGGCCGCTTGCGATTTCGCACCACACATGGGGTCGGTGATCGGGACCACCAGCACCGGCATTTCACTGACAGCTTGGCCTCTGGGATCCAGACCTGGCCTTTTGGGGCACTTGCACCTAGCAGAGTGTCCAGCTTCTCGAGAGCCGTCGCCAGAATTTTGGACCCTAGAGGTGGTCTCTGTCGGTCCCGAGACATTGCCTCTGGATTTGGTGCCCAGGGTGAATTGGAGGTCCTGAGCACAGACCCGGGGTGAAGGCGCCCGGCGCCACGTCAAAAATTCCCCAAGAGCGGCGGCTTGCGATTTCGCACCACACATGGGGTCGGTGATCGGGACCACCAGCACTGGCATTTCTCTGACAGCTTGGCCTCTGGGATCCAGACCTGGCCTTTTGGGGCACTTGCACCTAGCAGAGTGTCCAGCTTCCCGAGAGCCGTCGGCAGAATTTTGGACCCTAGAGGTGGTCTCTGTCGGTCCCGAGACATTGCCTCTGGATTTGGTGCCCAGGGTGAACCTGTCTGCCCTGAGCGCAGGTCTGGGGCGAAGGCGCCCGGCGCCACGTCAAGAATTCCCCAAGAGCGGCCGCTTGCGATTTCGCACCACACATGGGGTCGGTGATCGGGACCACCAGCACCGGCATTTCTCTGACAGCTTGGCCTCTGGGATCCAGACCTGGCCTTTTGGGGCACTTGCACCTAGCAGAGTGTCCAGCTTCCCGAGAGCCGTCGCCAGAATTTTGGACCCTAGAGGTGGTCTCTGTCGGTCCCGAGACATTGCCTCTGGATTTGGTGCCCAGGGTGAATTGGAGGTCCTGAGCACAGACCCGGGGCGAAGGCGCCCGGCGCCACGTCAAAAATTCCCCAAGAGCGGCGGCTTGCGATTTCGCACCACACATGGGGTCGGTGATCGGGACCACCAGCACCGGCATTTCTCTGACAGCTTGGCCTCTGAGGTCCAGACCTGGCCTTTTGGGGCACTTGCACCTAGCAGAGTGTCCAGCTTCCCGAGAGCCGTCGCCAGAATTTTGGACCCTAGAGGTGGTCTCTGTCGGTCCCGAGACATTGCCTCTGGATTTGGTGCCCAGGGTGAACCTTTCTGCCCTGAGCGCAGGTCTGGGGCGAAGGCGCCCGGCGCCACGTCAAGAATTCCCCAAGAGCGGCCGCTTGCGATTTCGCACCACACATGGGGTCGGTGATCGGGACCACCAGCACCGGCATTTCACTGACAGCTTGGCCTCTGGGATCCAGACCTGGCCTTTTGGGGCACTTGCACCTAGCAGAGTGTCCAGCTTCTCGAGAGCCGTCGCCAGAATTTTGGACCCTAGAGGTGGTCTCTGTCGGTCCCGAGACATTGCCTCTGGATTTGGTGCCCAGGGTGAATTGGAGGTCCTGAGCACAGACCCGGGGTGAAGGCGCCCGGCGCCACGTCAAAAATTCCCCAAGAGCGGCGGCTTGCGATTTCGCACCACACATGGGGTCGGTGATCGGGACCACCAGCACTGGCATTTCTCTGACAGCTTGGCCTCTGAGGTCCAGACCTGGCCTTTTGGGGCACTTGCACCTAGCAGAGTGTCCAGCTTCCCGAGAGCCGTCGCCAGAATTTTGGACCCTAGAGGTGGTCTCTGTCGGTCCCGAGACATTGCCTCTGGATTTGGTGCCCAGGGTGAATTGGAGGTCCTGAGCACAGACCCGGGGTGAAGGCGCCCGGCGCCACGTCAAAAATTCCCCAAGAGCGGCGGCTTGCGATTTCGCACCACACATGGGGTCGGTGATCGGGACCACCAGCACTGGCATTTCTCTGACAGCTTGGCCTCTGAGGTCCAGACCTGGCCTTTTGGGGCACTTGCACCTAGCAGAGTGTCCAGCTTCCCGAGAGCCGTCGGCAGAATTTTGGACCCTAGAGGTGGTCTCTGTCGGTCCCGAGACATTGCCTCTGGATTTGGTGCCCAGGGTGAACCTGTCTGCCCTGAGCGCAGGTCTGGGGTGAAGGCGCCCGGCGCCACGTCAAGAATTCCCCAAGAGCGGCCGCTTGCGATTTCGCACCACACATGGGGTCGGTGATCGGGACCACCAGCACCGGCATTTCTCTGACAGCTTGGCCTCTGGGATCCAGACCTGGCCTTTTGGGGCACTTGCACCTAGCAGAGTGTCCAGCTTCCCGAGAGCCGTCGGCAGAATTTTGGACCCTAGAGGTGGTCTCTGTCGGTCCCGAGACATTGCCTCTGGATTTGGTGCCCAGGGTGAATTGGAGGTCCTGAGCACAGACCCGGGGCGAAGGCGCCCGGCGCCACGTCAAAAATTCCCCAAGAGCGGCGGCTTGCGATTTCGCACCACACATGGGGTCGGTGATCGGGACCACCAGCACCGGCATTTCTCTGACAGCTTGGCCTCTGAGGTCCAGACCTGGCCTTTTGGGGCACTTGCACCTAGCAGAGTGTCCAGCTTCCCGAGAGCCGTCGCCAGAATTTTGGACCCTAGAGGTGGTCTCTGTCGGTCCCGAGACATTGCCTCTGGATTTGGTGCCCAGGGTGAACCTTTCTGCCCTGAGCGCAGGTCTGGGGCGAAGGCGCCCGGCGCCACGTCAAGAATTCCCCAAGAGCGGCCGCTTGCGATTTCGCACCACACATGGGGTCGGTGATCGGGACCACCAGCACCGGCATTTCACTGACAGCTTGGCCTCTGGGATCCAGACCTGGCCTTTTGGGGCACTTGCACCTAGCAGAGTGTCCAGCTTCTCGAGAGCCGTCGCCAGAATTTTGGACCCTAGAGGTGGTCTCTGTCGGTCCCGAGACATTGCCTCTGGATTTGGTGCCCAGGGTGAATTGGAGGTCCTGAGCACAGACCCGGGGTGAAGGCGCCCGGCGCCACGTCAAAAATTCCCCAAGAGCGGCGGCTTGCGATTTCGCACCACACATGGGGTCGGTGATCGGGACCACCAGCACTGGCATTTCTCTGACAGCTTGGCCTCTGGGATCCAGACCTGGCCTTTTGGGGCACTTGCACCTAGCAGAGTGTCCAGCTTCCCGAGAGCCGTCGGCAGAATTTTGGACCCTAGAGGTGGTCTCTGTCGGTCCCGAGACATTGCCTCTGGATTTGGTGCCCAGGGTGAACCTGTCTGCCCTGAGCGCAGGTCTGGGGCGAAGGCGCCCGGCGCCACGTCAAGAATTCCCCAAGAGCGGCCGCTTGCGATTTCGCACCACACATGGGGTCGGTGATCGGGACCACCAGCACCGGCATTTCTCTGACAGCTTGGCCTCTGGGATCCAGACCTGGCCTTTTGGGGCACTTGCACCTAGCAGAGTGTCCAGCTTCCCGAGAGCCGTCGCCAGAATTTTGGACCCTAGAGGTGGTCTCTGTCGGTCCCGAGACATTGCCTCTGGATTTGGTGCCCAGGGTGAATTGGAGGTCCTGAGCACAGACCCGGGGCGAAGGCGCCCGGCGCCACGTCAAAAATTCCCCAAGAGCGGCGGCTTGCGATTTCGCACCACACATGGGGTCGGTGATCGGGACCACCAGCACCGGCATTTCTCTGACAGCTTGGCCTCTGAGGTCCAGACCTGGCCTTTTGGGGCACTTGCACCTAGCAGAGTGTCCAGCTTCCCGAGAGCCGTCGCCAGAATTTTGGACCCTAGAGGTGGTCTCTGTCGGTCCCGAGACATTGCCTCTGGATTTGGTGCCCAGGGTGAACCTTTCTGCCCTGAGCGCAGGTCTGGGGCGAAGGCGCCCGGCGCCACGTCAAGAATTCCCCAAGAGCGGCCGCTTGCGATTTCGCACCACACATGGGGTCGGTGATCGGGACCACCAGCACCGGCATTTCACTGACAGCTTGGCCTCTGGGATCCAGACCTGGCCTTTTGGGGCACTTGCACCTAGCAGAGTGTCCAGCTTCTCGAGAGCCGTCGCCAGAATTTTGGACCCTAGAGGTGGTCTCTGTCGGTCCCGAGACATTGCCTCTGGATTTGGTGCCCAGGGTGAATTGGAGGTCCTGAGCACAGACCCGGGGTGAAGGCGCCCGGCGCCACGTCAAAAATTCCCCAAGAGCGGCGGCTTGCGATTTCGCACCACACATGGGGTCGGTGATCGGGACCACCAGCACCGGCATTTCTCTGACAGCTTGGCCTCTGAGGTCCAGACCTGGCCTTTTGGGGCACTTGCACCTAGCAGAGTGTCCAGCTTCTCGAGAGCCGTCGCCAGAATTTTGGACCCTAGAGGTGGTCTCTGTCGGTCCCGAGACATTGCCTCTGGATTTGGTGCCCAGGGTGAATTGGAGGTCCTGAGCACAGACCCGGGGTGAAGGCGCCCGGCGCCACGTCAAAAATTCCCCAAGAGCGGCGGCTTGCGATTTCGCACCACACATGGGGTCGGTGATCGGGACCACCAGCACTGGCATTTCTCTGACAGCTTGGCCTCTGAGGTCCAGACCTGGCCTTTTGGGGCACTTGCACCTAGCAGAGTGTCCAGCTTCCCGAGAGCCGTCGCCAGAATTTTGGACCCTAGAGGTGGTCTCTGTCGGTCCCGAGACATTGCCTCTGGATTTGGTGCCCAGGGTGAACCTTTCTGCCCTGAGCGCAGGTCTGGGGCGAAGGCGCCCGGCGCCACGTCAAGAATTCCCCAAGAGCGGCCGCTTGCGATTTCGCACCACACATGGGGTCGGTGATCGGGACCACCAGCACTGGCATTTCTCTGACAGCTTGGCCTCTGAGGTCCAGACCTGGCCTTTTGGGGCACTTGCACCTAGCAGAGTGTCCAGCTTCCCGAGAGCCGTCGCCAGAATTTTGGACCCTAGAGGTGGTCTCTGTCGGTCCCGAGACATTGCCTCTGGATTTGGTGCCCAGGGTGAACCTGTCTGCCCTGAGCGCAGGTCTGGGGCGAAGGCGCCCGGCGCCACGTCAAGAATTCCCCAAGAGCGGCCGCTTGCGATTTCGCACCACACATGGGGTCGGTGATCGGGACCACCAGCACCGGCATTTCTCTGACAGCTTGGCCTCTGGGATCCAGACCTGGCCTTTTGGGGCACTTGCACCTAGCAGAGTGTCCAGCTTCCCGAGAGCCGTCGGCAGAATTTTGGACCCTAGAGGTGGTCTCTGTCGGTCCCGAGACATTGCCTCTGGATTTGGTGCCCAGGGTGAATTGGAGGTCCTGAGCACAGACCCGGGGCGAAGGCGCCCGGCGCCACGTCAAAAATTCCCCAAGAGCGGCGGCTTGCGATTTCGCACCACACATGGGGTCGGTGATCGGGACCACCAGCACCGGCATTTCTCTGACAGCTTGGCCTCTGAGGTCCAGACCTGGCCTTTTGGGGCACTTGCACCTAGCAGAGTGTCCAGCTTCCCGAGAGCCGTCGCCAGAATTTTGGACCCTAGAGGTGGTCTCTGTCGGTCCCGAGACATTGCCTCTGGATTTGGTGCCCAGGGTGAACCTTTCTGCCCTGAGCGCAGGTCTGGGGCGAAGGCGCCCGGCGCCACGTCAAGAATTCCCCAAGAGCGGCCGCTTGCGATTTCGCACCACACATGGGGTCGGTGATCGGGACCACCAGCACCGGCATTTCACTGACAGCTTGGCCTCTGGGATCCAGACCTGGCCTTTTGGGGCACTTGCACCTAGCAGAGTGTCCAGCTTCTCGAGAGCCGTCGCCAGAATTTTGGACCCTAGAGGTGGTCTCTGTCGGTCCCGAGACATTGCCTCTGGATTTGGTGCCCAGGGTGAATTGGAGGTCCTGAGCACAGACCCGGGGTGAAGGCGCCCGGCGCCACGTCAAAAATTCCCCAAGAGCGGCGGCTTGCGATTTCGCACCACACATGGGGTCGGTGATCGGGACCACCAGCACTGGCATTTCTCTGACAGCTTGGCCTCTGGGATCCAGACCTGGCCTTTTGGGGCACTTGCACCTAGCAGAGTGTCCAGCTTCCCGAGAGCCGTCGGCAGAATTTTGGACCCTAGAGGTGGTCTCTGTCGGTCCCGAGACATTGCCTCTGGATTTGGTGCCCAGGGTGAACCTGTCTGCCCTGAGCGCAGGTCTGGGGCGAAGGCGCCCGGCGCCACGTCAAGAATTCCCCAAGAGCGGCCGCTTGCGATTTCGCACCACACATGGGGTCGGTGATCGGGACCACCAGCACCGGCATTTCTCTGACAGCTTGGCCTCTGGGATCCAGACCTGGCCTTTTGGGGCACTTGCACCTAGCAGAGTGTCCAGCTTCCCGAGAGCCGTCGCCAGAATTTTGGACCCTAGAGGTGGTCTCTGTCGGTCCCGAGACATTGCCTCTGGATTTGGTGCCCAGGGTGAATTGGAGGTCCTGAGCACAGACCCGGGGCGAAGGCGCCCGGCGCCACGTCAAAAATTCCCCAAGAGCGGCGGCTTGCGATTTCGCACCACACATGGGGTCGGTGATCGGGACCACCAGCACCGGCATTTCTCTGACAGCTTGGCCTCTGAGGTCCAGACCTGGCCTTTTGGGGCACTTGCACCTAGCAGAGTGTCCAGCTTCCCGAGAGCCGTCGCCAGAATTTTGGACCCTAGAGGTGGTCTCTGTCGGTCCCGAGACATTGCCTCTGGATTTGGTGCCCAGGGTGAACCTTTCTGCCCTGAGCGCAGGTCTGGGGCGAAGGCGCCCGGCGCCACGTCAAGAATTCCCCAAGAGCGGCCGCTTGCGATTTCGCACCACACATGGGGTCGGTGATCGGGACCACCAGCACCGGCATTTCACTGACAGCTTGGCCTCTGGGATCCAGACCTGGCCTTTTGGGGCACTTGCACCTAGCAGAGTGTCCAGCTTCTCGAGAGCCGTCGCCAGAATTTTGGACCCTAGAGGTGGTCTCTGTCGGTCCCGAGACATTGCCTCTGGATTTGGTGCCCAGGGTGAATTGGAGGTCCTGAGCACAGACCCGGGGTGAAGGCGCCCGGCGCCACGTCAAAAATTCCCCAAGAGCGGCGGCTTGCGATTTCGCACCACACATGGGGTCGGTGATCGGGACCACCAGCACCGGCATTTCTCTGACAGCTTGGCCTCTGAGGTCCAGACCTGGCCTTTTGGGGCACTTGCACCTAGCAGAGTGTCCAGCTTCTCGAGAGCCGTCGCCAGAATTTTGGACCCTAGAGGTGGTCTCTGTCGGTCCCGAGACATTGCCTCTGGATTTGGTGCCCAGGGTGAATTGGAGGTCCTGAGCACAGACCCGGGGTGAAGGCGCCCGGCGCCACGTCAAAAATTCCCCAAGAGCGGCGGCTTGCGATTTCGCACCACACATGGGGTCGGTGATCGGGACCACCAGCACTGGCATTTCTCTGACAGCTTGGCCTCTGAGGTCCAGACCTGGCCTTTTGGGGCACTTGCACCTAGCAGAGTGTCCAGCTTCCCGAGAGCCGTCGGCAGAATTTTGGACCCTAGAGGTGGTCTCTGTCGGTCCCGAGACATTGCCTCTGGATTTGGTGCCCAGGGTGAACCTGTCTGCCCTGAGCGCAGGTCTGGGGCGAAGGCGCCCGGCGCCACGTCAAGAATTCCCCAAGAGCGGCCGCTTGCGATTTCGCACCACACATGGGGTCGGTGATCGGGACCACCAGCACCGGCATTTCTCTGACAGCTTGGCCTCTGGGATCCAGACCTGGCCTTTTGGGGCACTTGCACCTAGCAGAGTGTCCAGCTTCCCGAGAGCCGTCGGCAGAATTTTGGACCCTAGAGGTGGTCTCTGTCGGTCCCGAGACATTGCCTCTGGATTTGGTGCCCAGGGTGAATTGGAGGTCCTGAGCACAGACCCGGGGCGAAGGCGCCCGGCGCCACGTCAAAAATTCCCCAAGAGCGGCGGCTTGCGATTTCGCACCACACATGGGGTCGGTGATCGGGACCACCAGCACCGGCATTTCTCTGACAGCTTGGCCTCTGAGGTCCAGACCTGGCCTTTTGGGGCACTTGCACCTAGCAGAGTGTCCAGCTTCCCGAGAGCCGTCGGCAGAATTTTGGACCCTAGAGGTGGTCTCTGTCGGTCCCGAGACATTGCCTCTGGATTTGGTGCCCAGGGTGAACCTGTCTGCCCTGAGCGCAGGTCTGGGGCGAAGGCGCCCGGCGCCACGTCAAGAATTCCCCAAGAGCGGCCGCTTGCGATTTCGCACCACACATGGGGTCGGTGATCGGGACCACCAGCACCGGCATTTCTCTGACAGCTTGGCCTCTGGGATCCAGACCTGGCCTTTTGGGGCACTTGCACCTAGCAGAGTGTCCAGCTTCCCGAGAGCCGTCGGCAGAATTTTGGACCCTAGAGGTGGTCTCTGTCGGTCCCGAGACATTGCCTCTGGATTTGGTGCCCAGGGTGAATTGGAGGTCCTGAGCACAGACCCGGGGCGAAGGCGCCCGGCGCCACGTCAAAAATTCCCCAAGAGCGGCGGCTTGCGATTTCGCACCACACATGGGGTCGGTGATCGGGACCACCAGCACCGGCATTTCTCTGACAGCTTGGCCTCTGAGGTCCAGACCTGGCCTTTTGGGGCACTTGCACCTAGCAGAGTGTCCAGCTTCCCGAGAGCCGTCGCCAGAATTTTGGACCCTAGAGGTGGTCTCTGTCGGTCCCGAGACATTGCCTCTGGATTTGGTGCCCAGGGTGAACCTTTCTGCCCTGAGCGCAGGTCTGGGGCGAAGGCGCCCGGCGCCACGTCAAGAATTCCCCAAGAGCGGCCGCTTGCGATTTCGCACCACACATGGGGTCGGTGATCGGGACCACCAGCACCGGCATTTCTCTGACAGCTTGGCCTCTGAGGTCCAGACCTGGCCTTTTGGGGCACTTGCACCTAGCAGAGTGTCCAGCTTCCCGAGAGCCGTCGCCAGAATTTTGGACCCTAGAGGTGGTCTCTGTCGGTCCCGAGACATTGCCTCTGGATTTGGTGCCCAGGGTGAATTGGAGGTCCTGAGCACAGACCCGGGGTGAAGGCGCCCGGCGCCACGTCAAAAATTCCTCAAGAGCTGCCGCTTGGGATTTCGCACCACACATGGGGTCGGTGATCGGGACCACCAGCACCGGCATTTCTCTGACAGCTTGGCCTCTGAGGTCCAGACCTGGCCTTTTGGGGCACTTGCACCTAGCAGAGTGTCCAGCTTCCCGAGAGCCGTCGCCAGAATTTTGGACCCTAGAGGTGGTCTCTGTCGGTCCCGAGACATTGCCTCTGGATTTGGTGCCCAGGGTGAATTGGAGGTCTTGAGCACAGACCCGGGGCGAAGGCGCCCGGCGCCACGTCAAAAATTCCCCAAGAGCGGCCGCTTGCGATTTCGCACCACACATGGGGTCGGTGATCGGGACCACCAGCACCGGCATTTCTCTGACAGCTTGGCCTCTGAGGTCCAGACCTGGCCTTTTGGGGCACTTGCACCTAGCAGAGTGTCCAGCTTCCCGAGAGCCGTCGCCAGAATTTTGGACCCTAGAGGTGGTCTCTGTCGGTCCCGAGACATTGCCTCTGGATTTGGTGCCCAGGGTGAATTGGAGGTCCTGAGCACAGACCCGGGGTGAAGGCGCCCGGCGCCACGTCAAAAATTCCTCAAGAGCTGCCGCTTGGGATTTCGCACCACACATGGGGTCGGTGATCGGGACCACCAGCACCGGCATTTCTCTGACAGCTTGGCCTCTGAGGTCCAGACCTGGCCTTTTGGGGCACTTGCACCTAGCAGAGTGTCCAGCTTCCCGAGAGCCGTCGCCAGAATTTTGGACCCTAGAGGTGGTCTCTGTCGGTCCCGAGACATTGCCTCTGGATTTGGTGCCCAGGGTGAATTGGAGGTCTTGAGCACAGACCCGGGGCGAAGGCGCCCGGCGCCACGTCAAAAATTCCCCAAGAGCGGCCGCTTGCGATTTCGCACCACACATGGGGTCGGTGATCGGGACCACCAGCACCGGCATTTCTCTGACAGCTTGGCCTCTGAGGTCCAGACCTGGCCTTTTGGGGCACTTGCACCTAGCAGAGTGTCCAGCTTCCCGAGAGCCGTCGCCAGAATTTTGGACCCTAGAGGTGGTCTCTGTCGGTCCCGAGACATTGCCTCTGGATTTGGTGCCCAGGGTGAACCTTTCTGCCCTGAGCGCAGACCCGGGGCGAAGGCGCCCGGCGCCACGTCAAGAATTCCCCAAGAGCGGCCGCTTGCGATTTCGCACCACACATGGGGTCGGTGATCGGGACCACCAGCACCGGCATTTCTCTGACAGCTTGGCCTCTGGGATCCAGACCTGGCCTTTTGGGGCACTTGCACCTAGCAGAGTGTCCAGCTTCCCGAGAGCCGTCGCCAGAATTTTGGACCCTAGAGGTGGTCTCTGTCGGTCCCGAGACATTGCCTCTGGATTTGGTGCCCAGGGTGAATTGGAGGTCCTGAGCACAGACCCGGGGTGAAGGCGCCCGGCGCCACGTCAAAAATTCCTCAAGAGCTGCCGCTTGGGATTTCGCACCACACATGGGGTCGGTGATCGGGACCACCAGCACCGGCATTTCTCTGACAGCTTGGCCTCTGAGGTCCAGACCTGGCCTTTTGGGGCACTTGCACCTAGCAGAGTGTCCAGCTTCCCGAGAGCCGTCGCCAGAATTTTGGACCCTAGAGGTGGTCTCTGTCTGTCCCGAGACATTGCCTCTGGATTTGGTGCCCAGGGTGAACCTTTCTGCCCTGAGCGCAGGTCTGGGGCGAAGGCGCCCGGCGCCACGTCAAGAATTCCCCAAGAGCGGCCGCTTGCGATTTCGCACCACACATGGGGTCGGTGATCGGGACCACCAGCACCGGCATTTCACTGACAGCTTGGCCTCTGGGATCCAGACCTGGCCTTTTGGGGCACTTGCACCTAGCAGAGTGTCCAGCTTCCCGAGAGCCGTCGCCAGAATTTTGGACCCTAGAGGTGGTCTCTGTCGGTCCCGAGACATTGCCTCTGGATTTGGTGCCCAGGGTGAATTGGAGGTCCTGAGCACAGACCCGGGGCGAAGGCGCCCGGCGCCACGTCAAAAATTCCCCAAGAGCGGCGGCTTGCGATTTCGCACCACACATGGGGTCGGTGATCGGGACCACCAGCACCGGCATTTCTCTGACAGCTTGGCCTCTGAGGTCCAGACCTGGCCTTTTGGGGCACTTGCACCTAGCAGAGTGTCCAGCTTCCCGAGAGCCGTCGCCAGAATTTTGGACCCTAGAGGTGGTCTCTGTCGGTCCCGAGACATTGCCTCTGGATTTGGTGCCCAGGGTGAACCTTTCTGCCCTGAGCGCAGGTCTGGGGCGAAGGCGCCCGGCGCCACGTCAAGAATTCCCCAAGAGCGGCCGCTTGCGATTTCGCACCACACATGGGGTCGGTGATCGGGACCACCAGCACCGGCATTTCACTGACAGCTTGGCCTCTGGGATCCAGACCTGGCCTTTTGGGGCACTTGCACCTAGCAGAGTGTCCAGCTTCTCGAGAGCCGTCGCCAGAATTTTGGACCCTAGAGGTGGTCTCTGTCGGTCCCGAGACATTGCCTCTGGATTTGGTGCCCAGGGTGAATTGGAGGTCCTGAGCACAGACCCGGGGTGAAGGCGCCCGGCGCCACGTCAAAAATTCCCCAAGAGCGGCGGCTTGCGATTTCGCACCACACATGGGGTCGGTGATCGGGACCACCAGCACCGGCATTTCTCTGACAGCTTGGCCTCTGAGGTCCAGACCTGGCCTTTTGGGGCACTTGCACCTAGCAGAGTGTCCAGCTTCTCGAGAGCCGTCGCCAGAATTTTGGACCCTAGAGGTGGTCTCTGTCGGTCCCGAGACATTGCCTCTGGATTTGGTGCCCAGGGTGAATTGGAGGTCCTGAGCACAGACCCGGGGTGAAGGCGCCCGGCGCCACGTCAAAAATTCCCCAAGAGCGGCGGCTTGCGATTTCGCACCACACATGGGGTCGGTGATCGGGACCACCAGCACTGGCATTTCTCTGACAGCTTGGCCTCTGAGGTCCAGACCTGGCCTTTTGGGGCACTTGCACCTAGCAGAGTGTCCAGCTTCCCGAGAGCCGTCGGCAGAATTTTGGACCCTAGAGGTGGTCTCTGTCGGTCCCGAGACATTGCCTCTGGATTTGGTGCCCAGGGTGAACCTGTCTGCCCTGAGCGCAGGTCTGGGGCGAAGGCGCCCGGCGCCACGTCAAGAATTCCCCAAGAGCGGCCGCTTGCGATTTCGCACCACACATGGGGTCGGTGATCGGGACCACCAGCACCGGCATTTCTCTGACAGCTTGGCCTCTGGGATCCAGACCTGGCCTTTTGGGGCACTTGCACCTAGCAGAGTGTCCAGCTTCCCGAGAGCCGTCGGCAGAATTTTGGACCCTAGAGGTGGTCTCTGTCGGTCCCGAGACATTGCCTCTGGATTTGGTGCCCAGGGTGAATTGGAGGTCCTGAGCACAGACCCGGGGCGAAGGCGCCCGGCGCCACGTCAAAAATTCCCCAAGAGCGGCGGCTTGCGATTTCGCACCACACATGGGGTCGGTGATCGGGACCACCAGCACCGGCATTTCTCTGACAGCTTGGCCTCTGAGGTCCAGACCTGGCCTTTTGGGGCACTTGCACCTAGCAGAGTGTCCAGCTTCCCGAGAGCCGTCGCCAGAATTTTGGACCCTAGAGGTGGTCTCTGTCGGTCCCGAGACATTGCCTCTGGATTTGGTGCCCAGGGTGAACCTTTCTGCCCTGAGCGCAGGTCTGGGGCGAAGGCGCCCGGCGCCACGTCAAGAATTCCCCAAGAGCGGCCGCTTGCGATTTCGCACCACACATGGGGTCGGTGATCGGGACCACCAGCACCGGCATTTCTCTGACAGCTTGGCCTCTGAGGTCCAGACCTGGCCTTTTGGGGCACTTGCACCTAGCAGAGTGTCCAGCTTCCCGAGAGCCGTCGCCAGAATTTTGGACCCTAGAGGTGGTCTCTGTCGGTCCCGAGACATTGCCTCTGGATTTGGTGCCCAGGGTGAATTGGAGGTCCTGAGCACAGACCCGGGGTGAAGGCGCCCGGCGCCACGTCAAAAATTCCTCAAGAGCTGCCGCTTGGGATTTCGCACCACACATGGGGTCGGTGATCGGGACCACCAGCACCGGCATTTCTCTGACAGCTTGGCCTCTGAGGTCCAGACCTGGCCTTTTGGGGCACTTGCACCTAGCAGAGTGTCCAGCTTCCCGAGAGCCGTCGCCAGAATTTTGGACCCTAGAGGTGGTCTCTGTCGGTCCCGAGACATTGCCTCTGGATTTGGTGCCCAGGGTGAATTGGAGGTCTTGAGCACAGACCCGGGGCGAAGGCGCCCGGCGCCACGTCAAAAATTCCCCAAGAGCGGCCGCTTGCGATTTCGCACCACACATGGGGTCGGTGATCGGGACCACCAGCACCGGCATTTCTCTGACAGCTTGGCCTCTGAGGTCCAGACCTGGCCTTTTGGGGCACTTGCACCTAGCAGAGTGTCCAGCTTCCCGAGAGCCGTCGCCAGAATTTTGGACCCTAGAGGTGGTCTCTGTCGGTCCCGAGACATTGCCTCTGGATTTGGTGCCCAGGGTGAACCTTTCTGCCCTGAGCGCAGACCCGGGGCGAAGGCGCCCGGCGCCACGTCAAGAATTCCCCAAGAGCGGCCGCTTGCGATTTCGCACCACACATGGGGTCGGTGATCGGGACCACCAGCACCGGCATTTCTCTGACAGCTTGGCCTCTGGGATCCAGACCTGGCCTTTTGGGGCACTTGCACCTAGCAGAGTGTCCAGCTTCCCGAGAGCCGTCGCCAGAATTTTGGACCCTAGAGGTGGTCTCTGTCGGTCCCGAGACATTGCCTCTGGATTTGGTGCCCAGGGTGAATTGGAGGTCCTGAGCACAGACCCGGGGTGAAGGCGCCCGGCGCCACGTCAAAAATTCCTCAAGAGCTGCCGCTTGGGATTTCGCACCACACATGGGGTCGGTGATCGGGACCACCAGCACCGGCATTTCTCTGACAGCTTGGCCTCTGAGGTCCAGACCTGGCCTTTTGGGGCACTTGCACCTAGCAGAGTGTCCAGCTTCCCGAGAGCCGTCGCCAGAATTTTGGACCCTAGAGGTGGTCTCTGTCTGTCCCGAGACATTGCCTCTGGATTTGGTGCCCAGGGTGAACCTTTCTGCCCTGAGCGCAGGTCTGGGGCGAAGGCGCCCGGCGCCACGTCAAGAATTCCCCAAGAGCGGCCGCTTGCGATTTCGCACCACACATGGGGTCGGTGATCGGGACCACCAGCACCGGCATTTCACTGACAGCTTGGCCTCTGGGATCCAGACCTGGCCTTTTGGGGCACTTGCACCTAGCAGAGTGTCCAGCTTCTCGAGAGCCGTCGCCAGAATTTTGGACCCTAGAGGTGGTCTCTGTCGGTCCCGAGACATTGCCTCTGGATTTGGTGCCCAGGGTGAATTGGAGGTCCTGAGCACAGACCCGGGGTGAAGGCGCCCGGCGCCACGTCAAAAATTCCCCAAGAGCGGCGGCTTGCGATTTCGCACCACACATGGGGTCGGTGATCGGGACCACCAGCACTGGCATTTCTCTGACAGCTTGGCCTCTGGGATCCAGACCTGGCCTTTTGGGGCACTTGCACCTAGCAGAGTGTCCAGCTTCCCGAGAGCCGTCGGCAGAATTTTGGACCCTAGAGGTGGTCTCTGTCGGTCCCGAGACATTGCCTCTGGATTTGGTGCCCAGGGTGAACCTGTCTGCCCTGAGCGCAGGTCTGGGGCGAAGGCGCCCGGCGCCACGTCAAGAATTCCCCAAGAGCGGCCGCTTGCGATTTCGCACCACACATGGGGTCGGTGATCGGGACCACCAGCACTGGCATTTCTCTGACAGCTTGGCCTCTGGGATCCAGACCTGGCCTTTTGGGGCACTTGCACCTAGCAGAGTGTCCAGCTTCCCGAGAGCCGTCGGCAGAATTTTGGACCCTAGAGGTGGTCTCTGTCGGTCCCGAGACATTGCCTCTGGATTTGGTGCCCAGGGTGAACCTGTCTGCCCTGAGCGCAGGTCTGGGGCGAAGGCGCCCGGCGCCACGTCAAGAATTCCCCAAGAGCGGCCGCTTGCGATTTCGCACCACACATGGGGTCGGTGATCGGGACCACCAGCACTGGCATTTCTCTGACAGCTTGGCCTCTGGGATCCAGACCTGGCCTTTTGGGGCACTTGCACCTAGCAGAGTGTCCAGCTTCCCGAGAGCCGTCGGCAGAATTTTGGACCCTAGAGGTGGTCTCTGTCGGTCCCGAGACATTGCCTCTGGATTTGGTGCCCAGGGTGAACCTGTCTGCCCTGAGCGCAGGTCTGGGGCGAAGGCGCCCGGCGCCACGTCAAGAATTCCCCAAGAGCGGCCGCTTGCGATTTCGCACCACACATGGGGTCGGTGATCGGGACCACCAGCACCGGCATTTCTCTGACAGCTTGGCCTCTGGGATCCAGACCTGGCCTTTTGGGGCACTTGCACCTAGCAGAGTGTCCAGCTTCCCGAGAGCCGTCGGCAGAATTTTGGACCCTAGAGGTGGTCTCTGTCGGTCCCGAGACATTGCCTCTGGATTTGGTGCCCAGGGTGAATTGGAGGTCCTGAGCACAGACCCGGGGCGAAGGCGCCCGGCGCCACGTCAAAAATTCCCCAAGAGCGGCGGCTTGCGATTTCGCACCACACATGGGGTCGGTGATCGGGACCACCAGCACCGGCATTTCTCTGACAGCTTGGCCTCTGAGGTCCAGACCTGGCCTTTTGGGGCACTTGCACCTAGCAGAGTGTCCAGCTTCCCGAGAGCCGTCGCCAGAATTTTGGACCCTAGAGGTGGTCTCTGTCGGTCCCGAGACATTGCCTCTGGATTTGGTGCCCAGGGTGAACCTTTCTGCCCTGAGCGCAGGTCTGGGGCGAAGGCGCCCGGCGCCACGTCAAGAATTCCCCAAGAGCGGCCGCTTGCGATTTCGCACCACACATGGGGTCGGTGATCGGGACCACCAGCACCGGCATTTCTCTGACAGCTTGGCCTCTGAGGTCCAGACCTGGCCTTTTGGGGCACTTGCACCTAGCAGAGTGTCCAGCTTCCCGAGAGCCGTCGCCAGAATTTTGGACCCTAGAGGTGGTCTCTGTCGGTCCCGAGACATTGCCTCTGGATTTGGTGCCCAGGGTGAACCTTTCTGCCCTGAGCGCAGGTCTGGGGCGAAGGCGCCCGGCGCCACGTCAAGAATTCCCCAAGAGCGGCCGCTTGCGATTTCGCACCACACATGGGGTCGGTGATCGGGACCACCAGCACCGGCATTTCACTGACAGCTTGGCCTCTGGGATCCAGACCTGGCCTTTTGGGGCACTTGCACCTAGCAGAGTGTCCAGCTTCTCGAGAGCCGTCGCCAGAATTTTGGACCCTAGAGGTGGTCTCTGTCGGTCCCGAGACATTGCCTCTGGATTTGGTGCCCAGGGTGAATTGGAGGTCCTGAGCACAGACCCGGGGTGAAGGCGCCCGGCGCCACGTCAAAAATTCCCCAAGAGCGGCGGCTTGCGATTTCGCACCACACATGGGGTCGGTGATCGGGACCACCAGCACTGGCATTTCTCTGACAGCTTGGCCTCTGGGATCCAGACCTGGCCTTTTGGGGCACTTGCACCTAGCAGAGTGTCCAGCTTCCCGAGAGCCGTCGGCAGAATTTTGGACCCTAGAGGTGGTCTCTGTCGGTCCCGAGACATTGCCTCTGGATTTGGTGCCCAGGGTGAACCTGTCTGCCCTGAGCGCAGGTCTGGGGCGAAGGCGCCCGGCGCCACGTCAAGAATTCCCCAAGAGCGGCCGCTTGCGATTTCGCACCACACATGGGGTCGGTGATCGGGACCACCAGCACCGGCATTTCTCTG